>NW_027650145.1:0-55000 GCF_965287045.1 Carcharhinus amblyrhynchos
CGGGAAGTGTAGACAGAGTCAATGGATGGGAGGCTGGTTTGCGTGATGGACTGGACTTTATAGCTTCTTGTGGTCCTGGGTGGAGCAGGAGCCATTCCAAGCTGTGATACAACCTTTTCTTCTCCCCTATGTACTCTGAGTACAGTATGCTTTGTCTGTATAGTGCGCAAGAGACAATACTGTTCACTGTATCCCAATACACGTGGCAATAATAAATCAAATCGAAGCAAATCAGAGTGATGCCAAGAAGAATTGGTCACTTATCCAGTACCCAGGCCGGAGAGAATTCCCACACTCAACTTGCCCTCTCTTTGCCTGTTTATGGTTTCTTAAATGTTTGGCCCACAAAGGGTTAACATCGGGACTGCAGGACCGCCCACACAGTGATGTAAGAGAACACATGACCCACAGCGAAGGGTTGATGTAGTGTTGGATAGAGACGTGTGCAGAAGCAAGCATGGAGACTGCTCTCACCTTGCACCTTCATTGTATCTAAGTCCATAAGATGTTGGAGCAGAAGTAGGCCATTCAGCCCATCGAGTCTGCTCAGCCATTCAATGACTGCCCTGAAATGATAATCCTCAACTCCACTTTCTCCTCTTATCCCCAAACGCCATTATTATCTACGTAATTTCTAATTCTAGTAGTTGAAAAATACTTACTGTTGAGAGGGTGAGCTGGGAGGAGGATACTGAGATCCTCCAGTGTGATTGGGACAAGCTGATTGAGTGGGCAAATGCAGGATAATTTGGATAAATGAGAGTTAATGCATTTTGGCAGCAAAAATGGGAAGGCAGATTATTGTCTGAATGACTGTAGATTAGGAGACGGGAGTGTGCAGTGGGACCTGGGTGTCCTTGTACACCAGTCACTGGAAGTAAGTGCGCAGGTACAGCAGGCAGTAAAGAAAGCAAATGGTATGGTGGCTGTCATAGCAAGAGGATTTGATTTAGGGATAGGGAGGTTTTGCTGGGAGGAGGAGATGGGGAGACGGCACAGAGGCTGGGGGAGGGGGCGATGGCACGGGCTGGGGGAGGGGGAGATGGCACAGAGGCTGGGGGAGGGGGAGATGGCACATGAGCTGGGGGAGGGGGAGATGGCACAGGGGCTGGGGGAGGGGGAGATGGCACAGGGGCTGGGGGAGGGGGAGATGGCACAGGGGCTGGGGGAGGGGGCGATGGCACATGAGCTGGGGGAGGGGGAGATGGCACAGGGGCTGGGGGAGGGGAGGCCTCTCAGGAGAGAGAGAGAGAGAGTCAACATGCAAAAGGAAGAATGGCATTACTCTCTCTCCCTCTGTCTGTCTCGTTCTCTCTATCACTCTCTCTCTCTTCCTCTCTCTTTCTCTCTCCCTCTCTCTCTCTCTATCGCTCTGTCTCTATCACTCCCTCTCTATTGCTCTCTGTATTGCTCTCACTCGTTCTCTCTATCCCTCTCTCTCTTTCTATCCCTCTCTCTCTATCGCTGTCTCTATTGCTCTATCATTTTTCTCTCTCTCTCTCTCACTCTGGCTCGCTCTCTGTGTCTATCGATCTTTCTCTATTGCTCTGTCTCTCTCTATTGCTCTGTCTCTCTCTCTGTTGCTCTCTCTCTATCGCTCACTCTCTCTCTCTATCGCTCACTCTCTCCCTTTCCTGACAATTTCCTGACAAGAGGAGACAGAGAGAGAGACAGACAGACGGGAGAGAGAGAGACAGACGGGGAGAGAGAGGGAGAGAGACAGTGATGGAGATAGAGAGAGACAAAGAGGGAGAGAGGGGGGAGAGAGACAGACGGAGGGAGAGAGAGAGAGACAGACGGGGGAAGAGAGAGAGACAGCGAGGGGGAGAGAGAGAGAGAGAGCGAGGGAGAGAGAGAGAGAGACGGACGGAGGGAGAGAGAGACAGCGAGGGAGGGGGGAGAGAGACAGAGAGTGAGAGACAGAGAGAGACATAGAGAAAAAAACAGACATGGCGGAGAGACTGAGAGAGCCATGGTGGAGGAAGAGAAAGGGAGGCAAAAAGAGTGAATAAGAGGGAGGGAGTGAAGGAGTGAGTGAAGAAGAAAGAGGGCGAGTGAAGGAGTGAGAGAGAGAGGGAGTGAAGGAGAGAGAGAGAGAGAGATAGAGGTAGTGAGGGAGAGAAAGAGCGAGCGAGATGGAATGAGAGAAAAACAATGAAGACGAGAGGGAGGGTGAGAGAGGGGAGGGAGAGCGTGTGTGAGAGAGAGAGAGAGAGATGGTGGTGTTGTGAATGGGTGGGGGTTCGGGCTTTGTGATTGGACGGAGGGAAGGAGAGGGGAATGGAGGCTGACATTCTCTTCCTCACCCACAATTCCTGGGAGCTGGGGAATTCTGTCTGACGACAGGGCGGGGGAGAGGGAGGGGGAGAGGGAGGGGGACGGGGAGGGGGTCGGTGATGGTACTGGAGTGCCGGTGCCAGCCTTGCCCGCAGCGTCAAGGATATCGGAGCTGGAGTGTGGCAGGCCGACGTGATGTGAATGAATACAGCCGAGGGGTGTTAGGGATGGAGGGAGCGAGTGTGGTAGTGAAGACAGCGAGAGAGAGAGAGAGAGAGCGAGAGAGAGGCAGTGCGGAGGAATGGGCACCAACCCAAGCAATGTGGCACAGGCTGAGTGGGTTGCCGGGGTAACGGGGCCTAGCTGTGGCACTCTCTGGGAGCAGGCCGAGGCTTGAAGAATGCGTTTTGTTTAATCTTCCCCCGCCCCACGCCGTAGGGACTTTCTCACTCGTTTGCTTATAGACGTCCCTCTCCCTCTCTTGCTCCGTCTCTCCCTCCCTCCCCTCGCTCTCCAACCATCTATTGTGTGTGTGTGTGTGTGTGTGTGTGTGTGTGTGTCTCGATCCGCCATCTTGACAGTGCCCAGGGCCCAGTGAGTTTCCACAATCCCTCTCGGGGGCTATCGAGGGAACTGCAAACGCTTCGCTCAGTGAAAAACCGCATCACAGCTTTCCCTTTCATTATCGTTCTTTCGCTCTCTATCTCTCTGCCCCTGTCTCTGTCTGTCTCCATCTCTCTCTGTCTCTCTCTCTCTGTTTCAGTCTCTCCCTCGATCTATCTCTTTAGCTGTCACTCACTCTCTTCTTCTACCTGTACCTCTCTGTCCCTCTGTCTCTGTCTCTTGCTTTCTCTCTGTCTCCATCACTATCTCTCTCTCTCTGTCTCCTCACTCAGGCTGTTTCTCTCTTTTTCTCTGTCTCTCTCTCTTGCTCTTTCTCTCCTCTATCTCTCCCTCGCTCACTCTCTGTTTCTTTTTTCCTCTCTTCCAGTCCCTTGCTGTCTCGCTGTCTCTCCCCTCTCTTTCTCACACTGTTTCTCTCTTGTGTCAATCTTTCTGTTTCTCTCTATGTCTGTCTCTTTCTGTCTTCCTCACTCTGTCTCTCTCTCACACACACTCTCTGTTTCTCTGTCTCTTGCTCTCTGTCTCACTCATTCCATCTCCCTCTCTCCCCCCCTCTCTCTCTCTGTCTCCCTCCCCCTTTCGCTCTCTGTTTCTCTCTCTCTCTCTATCTCTGTCTCTCTCTCTGCCCCTCTCTCTGCCTCTCTCTTTATCTCATTTTCTCTCTATCTCCGTCTCTTTCTCTCTCTGTCTCTTTATCTCATTCTGTCTCTCTGTCTGTCTGTCTCTCTCTGTCTCTGTCTCTCTCTGTTTCTCCCTTTGTCTCTCTCTCTCTCTCTGTCTCTCTCTTGGTCTCATTTTCTCTCTATCTCTGTCTCTCTCTTTATCTCATTCTCTCTCTGTCTCTGTCTCGCTCTATCTCAGTCTCTCTCTCTCTCTCTCTATTTCAGTCTCTTTGTCTGTATTTCTAACCTAATATACTGTTCTATTCAGAGAATTCTGATTTAGTTTAACACTGCCCCAATCTCTCTTTCCCTCCCAGGAACACTGAGGGAATGTCGGACAGCAGGAAAGAGTGAAGATCATCAGCGGGGAAGAGGAGGAATGGAAGGCATGGCGTGGAGCATGGAGGGGGGTACGAGATGCCCCTGGATCAAAACAGCAGCTGGTAAGGACGTCACAGCAGCTGGGTGGTACTCTGACAACCAGTCAAACCTCATAACCCAACAAGGGATGGACCTGAACCCTGACCCGAACCCTAAACCTTAACTCCGACTCTGACTCTTAACCCTGACCCTAATCCTGACCTTTAACCCTGACCCTAACCTATCCCTAACCCTTACCCAACCAGGGACTGACCCTCATCCTGACCCTCACCCTAACCCTAACCCACACCCCGAATGTTTGGGGTTAGCGTGTCGATCGAGTGGAGCTGCTTTGTCCTGGATGGTGTTGAGCTTCTCGAGTGTTGTTGGAGCCGCACCCGTCCAGGCAAGTGGGGAGTATTCCAGCACACTCCTGACTTGTGTCCTTGTAGATGGTGTCAGGATTTGGGGATTTAGGAATGAATTACTCTCTGCAGGATTCCCAGCCTCTGACCTGCTCTGGCAGCCACAGTATTTATATAGAGTCATAAAGCTTTACAACATGTAAACAGGCCCTTCTGTCCAACTTGTCTGCGTCACCCAGTTTTTATTATTAAGCTAATCCCAATTGCCTGCATCAGGCCCATATCCCTCTATACCCATCTTACCCATGTAATTCGTCTAAATGCTTTTTAAAAGACAAAATTGTACCTGTCTCTGCAACTACCTTTGGCAGCTTGTTCCAGATACTCACCACCCTCTGTGTGAAAAAATTGTCCCTCTGGACACTCTTGTATCTCTCCCCTCTCATCTTAAACCAATGCCCTCTAGTTTTAGACTCCCCTACCTTGGGGAAAAGATATTGACTATCTAGCTGATCTGTGCCCCTCATTATTTTATAGACCTCTATAAGATCACCCCTCAGCCTCCTACACTCCAGAGGAAAAAAGTCCCAGTCTATCCAGCCTCTCCTTATAACTCAATCCATCAAGTCCCGGTAGTATCCTAGTAAATCTTTTCTGCACTCTTTCTAGTTTAATAATATCCTTTCTATAATAGGGTGACCAGAACAGCACACAGTATTCCAAGTGTGGCCTTACCAATGTCTTGTACAACTTCAACAAGACGTCCCCAACTCCTGTATTCAATGTTCTGACCGATGAAACCAAGTATGCTGAATGCCTTCTTCACCGCTCTGTCCACCTGTGACTCCACTTTCAAAGAGCTATGAACCTGTAGCCCTAGATCTCTTTGTTCTGTAACTCTCCCCAACGCCCTACCATTAACTGAGTAAGTCCTACCCTGATTTAATCTACCAAAATGCATCACCTCACATTTATCTAAATTAAACTCCATCTGCCATTCGTC
Organism: Carcharhinus amblyrhynchos; assembly: GCF_965287045.1. Taxonomy (NCBI): domain Eukaryota; kingdom Metazoa; phylum Chordata; class Chondrichthyes; order Carcharhiniformes; family Carcharhinidae; genus Carcharhinus; species Carcharhinus amblyrhynchos. The sequence goes on from NW_027650145.1 coordinate 5,292, forward strand.
AGCCCACCAGCCCAATTGATCAAGATCCCATTGCAACCTGAGTTAACTTTCTTCACTGACCGCTATGCCACCAATCTTGGTGTCATTTGCAAACTTACTAACCATGCCTCCTATATTCTCACCCAAATCATTAATATAAATGAGAAGTAACAGTGGATCCAGCACTGATTCACAAGGCACACCGCTGGTCACAGGCCTCCAGTTTGAAAAATAACCCTTTACAACCATCCTGTTATCCTATGAGATTTAACCTTATGCAATAACCTACTGTGCAGTATCTTGTCAAAGGCCTTGCTAAAGTCCATGTAGACAACATCAACTGCACTGCCCTCACCTACCTTCTTGGTTACCCCTTCAAAAAACTCCATCAAATTTGTGAGACATGATTTTCCACTCACAAAGCCATGCTGACTGTCCCTAATCAGTCCTTGTGTCTCTAAATGCCTGTAGATCCTGTCTCTCAAAATACCTTCCAACAATTTACCCACCACAGATGTGAGGCTCACTGACCTGTAGTTCCCAGGCTTTTCCCGGCAGCCCTTTTTAAACAAAGACACAACATTTTCCCCTCTCCAATCTTCAGGTACCTCACCCGTGACTATCGATGAATCAAATATCTCGGCTAGGGGACCCGCAATTTCCTCCCTTGCCTCCCACAATGTCCCGGGATACACTTCATCAGGTCCCGGGGATTTATCTACCTTGATGCACTTTAATATTTCCAGCACCTCCTTCTCTGTAATACGTACATTCCTCAAGACATCACTATTTATTTCCCCAAGTTCCCGAACATCCATGCTTTTCTCAACAGTGAATACTGATGAGAAATATTCATTTAGGATTTCACCCATCTCTTGTGAATCCAAACATAGATGACCTTGTTCATCCTTAAGAGGCCCTATTCTCTCCCTTGTCCATCTTTTGCGCTTTATGTATTTGTAGAAGCTCTTTGGATTCTCCTTTGCCTTATCTGCCAGAACAATCTCCTGTCCCCTTTTTGCCCTCCTGATTTCTCTCTGGACTCCACTCCTACATCCTCTATACTCTTCAAGGGATTTACCTGATCCCAGCTGCCTATGCAGGTCATGTGCCTCTTTCTTCTTCTTGACCAAGGCCTCAATATCCCAAGTCATCCAGGATTCCCTACTTCTGCCAGCCTTGCCCTTCACTCTAAGAGGAATGTGTTTTCCCTGATCCCTGGTTAACACACTTTTGAAAGTGCGCCACTTACCAGACAATGCCTTTGCCTTCCCACAGACTCCCCAATTAATTTTTGAAAGTTCCTGCCCAATACCATCAAAATTGACCTTGTCCCAATTTAGAATTTTAACTTCTGGGCCAGATTGATCATTAGAACATAGAACATAGAAAACTACAGCACAAGCAGGCCCTTCGGCCCACAAGTTGCGCCGATGATGTCCCTACCTACCAGGCCTATCTATAACCCCCAATCCCATTAAATCCCATGTACTCATCCAGAAGTCTCTTAAAAGACCCCAACGAGTTTGCCTCTACCACCACCAACGGCAGCCGATTCCACTCACTCACCACCCTCTGAGTGAAAAACTTACCCCTGATATCTCCTCTGTACCTACTCCCCTACACCTTAAACCTGTGTCCTCTCGGAGTGACCATTTCAGCCCTGGGAAATAGCCTCCGAGAATCCACCCAATCTGTAGCTCTCAACATCTTATAAACCTCTATCAGGTCACCTCTCATCCTTCGTCTCTCCAGGGAGAAGAGACCAAGCTCCCTCAACCTATCCTCATAAGGCATACCTCCCAATCCAGGCAACATCCTTGTAAATCTCCTCTGGATTCTCCATGGCTATCTTCAAACCAATAGAATTATGATCACTGGTCCCACAGTGATCCCTCACTAACACTTCTGTCACCTGCCCTTTCTTATTCCCCAAGAGGAGGTCAAGTTTTGCCCCCTCTCTAGTTGGGCCATCCACATACTGAATGAGAAATTCCTCCTGAATACACTCAACAAATTTCTCTCCATCCAACCCTCTAATGCTATGGCTGTCCCAATCAATGTTGGGAAAGTTAAAATCTCCCACTATTCCCACCTTATTTTTCATGGAAATATCTGGAATCTCTTTACATATTTGCTCCCGAATTTCCCGCCGACTATTTGGGGGCCTATAGTACAACCCTATCAAAGTGATTTCCCCCTTCTTATTTCTTAGTCTACCCATCTCGACTCAATGGCCAATATATCCCTTCTCAGTATGGCCGTGATGTTTTCCCTAATCACAAGTGCAACTCCCCTCCTCTCTTACCTCCTGTTCTATCTTTCCTATAGCTTCTGTGCCCTGGGACATTGAGCTGTCAGTCCTGTCCCTCCCTTAGCCATGTTTCAGTAATAGCTCTAATATCCCAATCCCATGTACCCATCCATGCCCTGCTTTGTCTGTCAGGCCTCGTGCATTGAAATAAATGCAGTTTAATCTGGACTGCCCTTGCCCTCTGTCTTGCTTTTGCCTGATCTGTCTGGTACTAGGATTACTGACACTGCCTTTACTATTTAATGTGCTCTCTTTAACTTCTGTGCTGTTCTCAACCTTCTCTTCTGTCTCCCTACTGCTTTGGGTCTCACCCCCCCTCCCCCCGCCAAACGAGTTTAAACCTTCTGGGGCCACTTCAGTTTCTGGTCAGTGGCAACCTCTGGAATGTGGGGGGGGGGGGGTTCAGCGATGGTAACCCCCAGGATGTTGATAGTGGGGGGGATTCAGTGATGGTAAACCCCAGAATGTTGATAGTGGGGGGGGATTCAGTGATGGTAACCCCCAGGATGTTGATAGTGGGGGGATTCAGTGATGGTAACCCCCAGGATGTTGATAGTGGGGGGATTCAGTGATGGTAAACCCCAGGATGTTGACAGTGGTGGGGATTCAGTGATGGTAACCCCCAGGATGTTGATAGTGGGGGATTCAGTGATGGTAACCCCCAGGATGTTGATAGTGGGGGGGTTCAGTGATGGTAACCCCCAGGATGTTGATAGTGGGGGGGATTCAGTGATGGTAACCCCCAGGATGTTGATAGTGGGGAGGATTCAGTGATGGTAACCCCCAGAATGTTGACAGTGGTGGGGATTCAGTGATGGTAACCCCCAGGATGTTGATAGTGGGGGGGATTCAGTGATGGTAACCCCCAGAATGTTGATAGTGGGGGGGGATTCAGTGATGGTAACCCCCAGGATGTTGATAGTGGGAGGTATTCAGTGATGGTAACCCCCAGGATGTTGATAGTGGGGGATTCAGTGATGGTAACCCCCAGGATGTTGATAGTGGGGGGGATTCAGTGATGGTAACCCCCAGGATGTTGATAGTGGGGGGATTCAGTGATGGTAACCCCCAGGATGTTGATAGTGGGGGGGGATTCAGTGATGGTAACCCCCAGGATGTTGATAGTGGGGGGATTCAGTGATGGTAATCCCCAGGATGTTGATAGTGGGGGGGTTCAGTGATGGTAACCCCCAGGATGTTGATAGTGGGGGGATTCAGTGATGGTAACCCCCAGGATGTTGATAGTGGGGGGGGATTCAGTGATGGTAACCCCCAGGATGTTGATAGTGGGGGGATTCAGTGATGGTAACCCCCAGGATGTTGATAGTGGGGGGGGATTCAGTGATGGTAACCCCCAGGATGTTGATAGTGGGGGGATTCAGTGATGGTAATCCCCAGGATGTTGATAGTGGGGGGGTTCAGTGATGGTAACCCCCAGGATGTTGATAGTGGGGAGGATTCAGTGATGGTAACCCCCAGGATGTTGATAGTGGGGAGGATTCAGTGATGGTAACCCCCAGGATGTTGATAGTGGGGAGGATTCAGTGATGGTAACCCCCAGGATGTTGATAGTGGGGAGGATTCAGTGATGGTAACCCCCAGGATGTTGATAGTGGGGGATTCAGTGATGGTAACCCCCAGGATGTTGATAGTGGGGAGGATTCAGTGATGGTAACCCCCAGGATGTTGATAGTGGGGAGGATTCAGTGATGGTAACCCCCAGGATGTTGATAGTGGGGGGGATTCAGTGATGGTAACTCCCAGGATGTTGATAGTGGGGGGGATTCAGTGATGGTAACCCCCAGGATGTTGATAGTGGGGGATTCAGTGATGGTAACCCCCAGGATGTTGGTAGTGGGGGATTCAGTGATGGTAACCCCCAGGATGTTGATAGTCGGGGGGATTCAGTGATGGTAACCCCCAGGATGTTGATAGTCGGGGGGATTCAGTGATGGTAACCCCCAGGATGTTGATAGTCGGGGGGATTCAGTGATGGTAACCCCCAGGATGTTGACAGTCGGGGGGATTCAGTGATGGTAACCCCCAGGATGTTGACAGTCGGGGGGATTCAGTGATGGTAACCCCCAGGATGTTGACAGTCGGGGGGATTCAGTGATGGTAACTCCCAGGATGTTGACAGTCGGGGGGATTCAGTGATGGTAACTCCCAGGATGTTGACAGTCGGGGGGATTCAGTGGTGGTAACCCCCAGGATGTTGATAGTGGGGGGTTCAGTGATGGTAACCCCCAGGATGTTGATAGTGGGGGGTTCAGTGATGGTAACCCCCAGGATGTTGATAGTCGGGGGTATTCAGTGATGGTAACCCCCAGGATGTTGATAGTGGGGGGTTCAGTGATGGTAACCCCCAGGATGTTGATAGTGGGGTGTTCAGTGATGGTAACCCCCAGGATGTTGATAGTTGGGGGTATTCAGTGATGGTAACCCCTAGAATGCTGATAGTGGGGAGATTCAGTGATGGTAACCCCCAGGATGTTGATAGTGGGGGGGATTCAGTGATGCCGAGGGGAGATGGTTAGATTGTCTTCTGTTGGAGGTCGCCATTGACTGGTTGGATGATCCGATGTTCTCATTGTTCCGGAACTCTCTCCGCAGTGTCTCGGAGTGGGAACGGAGAGCTTGTCTCTGCCCACGATGGGAGGACGGGGCTTCTACTGGGTGGTGTCTCTCCCCCGGAGAGACCGCGATTGCCCACCCAGTGCCTGGTGGGAGATGGACATGGGCGGTGACCGAGGCCCCGGGCACATGAGGGGGTGGTACCAGCCTCTACCCCACCAACACCCGTCCCCTCCCTTCCCCTTCCCCCTCTCCCACCCACCCGGATTGGGCCATCTGAGACTAACCCGTAGATCCGAACTTGTGGCTGCAGCCAATCACACAAGCTCGAGTCTGCGGGTCTGTGTCGGCATGGCAACAGCAGCCAAATCACCCCGGCGACACCTGGAGACCGTGGCGGGGTGGGGGGGGGGGGGGGGGGGGGGGGTCGGTGGGGGGGGGGGGGGTGGTATTTGGTGGTGGGGGAGGGAGATTTCACATGGAGGGGATATGGAGGCTCGGGATTGGGCCTCAGGCTTGGGGTCAGGGGTCAGGGGCCAGGTTTGGGGTCGGGGTCAGGGGGCTGGGCTCACAGCGACAGGCTGCGAGGGGGCATCGTGAATCCTGGCCCCCGTTCCCTCAGCGGAGGAGGCCCTTCAGCCCATCCACCCTTGCTGCTTTCCCCATGATGCTCCACTGCAAAGCCTCCCACAGCCAATCAGGGACTTGGCTTTTGAAGAGTGTTGTAATGCAGGAAACTCAGCGGCCAATTGGCGCACAGCAAGATCCCACAAAACAGCAGTTTCCTTTTCAGTGGTGTTGGTTGAGGGATAAATATCGTGCCCAGGACAGAAGGGACAACTCCACCCACCCACCGCGCCACCGCCTGAACCTCCACCCACCGCGCTGCGCCACCGCCTGAACCCCCACCCAATCGCGGGATCTTTCACACCCACCCTGAGAGGTAGAAGGAGCCTTGGCGGTTCGCACTGCTGCCTCACAGCGCCAGGGACCCGGGTTCGATTCCCGGCTTGGGCCACTGTGCATACGGACTCTGCACATTCTCCCCGTGTCTGCGTGGGTTTCCTCTGAATGCTCCGGTCTCCTCCCACAGTCTGAAAGACGTGCGGGTTAGGGTGCATTGGCCGTGCTAAATTCTCTCTCAGTGTAACCCGAACAGGCACCGGAGTGTGGCGTGTAGGGGATTTTCACAATAACTTCATTGCAGTGTTAATGTAAACCTTGCTTGTGACACGAATAAATAATCTTAAATTTTAACTTTTAACTTCTTCAGTGTCTCACCCTAAAAGACGTCATCTCTGACAGTGCGGCACTCCCTCAGCACTGACCCTCTGACAGTGCGGCACTCCCTCAGCACTGACCCTCTGACAGTGCGGCACTCCCTCAGCACTGACCCTCTGACAGTGCGGCACTCCCTCAGCACTGACCCTCTGACAGTGCGGCACTCCCTCAGCACTGACCCTCTGACAGTGCAGCACTCCCTCAGCACTGACCCTCTGACAGTGCGGCACTCCCTCAGCACTGACCCTCTGACAGTGCGGCACTCCCTCAGTACTGACCCTCTGACAGTGCAGCACTCCCTCAGCACTGACCCTCTGACAGTGCGGCACTCCCTCAGCACTGACCCTCTGACAGTGCGGCACTCCCTCAGTACTGACCCTCTGACAGTGCGGCGCTCCCTCAGCACTGACCCTCTGACAGTGCGGCACTCCCTCAGTTCTTTCTCCTCATTCACTCTATCCATCGCCCCCTGCCCCCATCTCGTGACCCTGAAATCCTCGATTCAATCTCCCCCTTAACCTTCCCTGCTCCCAGGGGATTGCTCCCAGTTTCTCCCAGGCTCCCCATGTGAAGTGAAGCCTCCTCATCCTGGGGAATGTTGTGATAAATCTCCTCTCTCCCCCTTTCTGAGGCCTTAACGCCCTTCCCCAAGTGCGTGCGCTGCTCACTGAGTCAAGCCAGAGATTTGGAAGGGGTTGACAGCCCGTTTTGTCCCCTGTTCTAACTCTGACCAGGATGTGGAGGTTGCCAGGGTTGGACTGGGGTAAACACAGTGAGAACTCTCACAACACCAGGTTAAAACCCAACAGGTTTATTTGGTATCACAACCTTTCGGAGCGCTGCCCCTTCATCAGGTGAGTGAAATCCCACTAACCTGATGAAGGGGCCGAGCCCCAAAAGCTTGTGATGCCAAATAAACCTGTTGGACTTTAACCTGGCATCTCCACATCATATTTACCTCTGACCACCAGTAAATGGCGCTGTCGAGCCATTGTTTTGAACATAGCTCCACACTGCTCCCTGCTGCTGACTCCCGGTACTGACCGCCGATGGTCAACTCTTAAAGGGACACTTCCACATCCTTGTCACTCCCCAGCATTTGCCAGCATCGTAGAATCCCTACGGTGCAGCAGGAGGCAATTCGGCCCATTGAGCCTGCACTGACAACAATCCCACCCAGGCCCCATCCCTGTAACCCCAAGCATTTACCCTGCTAATCCCCCTGACGCTAAGGGTCCATTTAGCACGGCCAATCCACCTAACCCGCACATCTTCGGACTGTGGGAGGAAACCGGAGCACCCGGAGGAATCCCGTGCAGACACAAGGAGAATGTGCAGACTCCGCACAGACAGTGACCCGAGGCTGGAATCGAACCTGGGTCCCTGGCACGGTGAGGCAGCAGCACTAACCAGTGTGTTACCATTACCACCAGTCAGTTCTTAAGGCCTGTATCACACCTCACCCCCTCCTCCCCTTCCCGTCAGCCCTCTTGACCCTCTCCAACACTCCCCTCCCGTAATAGGTCCACTCGTCGATCACTCACACTCTGAAATCCACCAGCTATTCGACCACGGAATGAATCACATTTGGATCTGATGCTGCCTCCCTGTTCTTCCCCCACAACCCACCCACCCGCGAGTTGGCCCGAATTATCCCTCTGCCAGCAGCACTTAACTGAGAACAGACACGATCAGAGGCGTCTGTGGGATCGACCTGTGCGCAAGATGGCTGCTGCAGCGCTCAAAAATCAAAGCAGCTGTGCCATTGGCTGTTGGGTCCTCCAGCGTCTCCCGAGGGATGCCCTCGATTGCTGAGACGCCGCGAGCAGTGGGTGAGGAAAGGGGGGAGGTGAGGGGTGGGGGGAGGGCTGGAGGGGAGAGGGAGTGGGGGGGAGGGCTGGAGGGGGGGGAGGGAATAGGGGGAGCTGGAGGTGGGAGGGAGTGGGGAGAGGGAAGAGGGAGTGGGGGTGGCTGGAGGGTGGAGGGAGTTGGGGAGAGCTGGAGGGCTGGAGGGGGTAGTGGTGGGAGGGCTGGAGGGGAGAGGGAGTGGGGGGGGAGCTGGAGGGGGGAGGGCTGGAGGGTGGAGGGAGGGAGAGGGGTTTATCTTGCTGTCTGGCACTGCGGAGGATGATCCATCGGCTGCCCGTGGGCCCCGGGGTGAGGTAGTAGGTTGTATAGTTCAGAGTAACACCACAGGAGATAGCTGTACAATCTGCTAGCTTTCCCCGGGACCCCACGCTCTCGACTGCCGACCTCCCCCCACCCCACCCCACCCCACCTCCCCCCGACCGTTTCCCTCCTTCACCTTGGGAAACAGAGGCCCCGGATCCGACAGGGTGCTGACTCGGAGCTCTGGATGGAGAGGACTGGACGGAGAAGCGGGGCCACCAGTCCCAGAATGGCGGGGGAGGGGCTGGTTAAATCCAGAATGTACCAGCGGAAGGACGGGTAAGTGGATTGTGGTTCAGTCATGTCCTCTCGGGAAGGAAATCTGCCATCGTTACCCGGCCTGGCCTACATGTGACTCCAGATCCACAGCACCCCACCCCCCCACCTCAGAAACGTCCCAGCGAGACGCTCCGTTCACGGGGTAATTAGGGATCTAATGGGTGCTGGCCCCGCACACCATGAAGGAATTAAAATTCACTAAATCACCAACTGTAGCCTCTAAACCCCTCCTGTAAACTCCATCGCCCCCACGTTCCGGTTTTCCTGAAAGCCCATCCCCCTCTTCACCGCCACAGATCTCCATTCCTTCTCTCCCAAACACTGCTGGCCCCATGTCCCAACTCACAGCGAGGGTCCTAAACCCAACCCACCTCCAGCACCCCTCCCTAATCCACACTTACTCTCATCCCCTCCCTATCTCTGTAACCTCCTCCAGCCCCTACACCCCCTCCCTATCTCTGTAACCCCCTCCAGCCCCTACACCCCCTCCCTATCTCTGTAACCTCCTCCAGCCCCTACACCCCCTCCCTATCTCTGTAACTTCCTCCAGCCCCCTACACCCCCTCCCTATCTCTGTAACCTCCTCCAGCCCCTACACCCCTCCCTATCTCTGTAACCTCCTCCAGCCCCTACACCCCCTCCCTATCTCTGTAACCTCCTCCAGCCCCTACACCCCTCCCTATCTCTGTAACCTCCTCCAGCCCCTACACACCCCCTCCCTATCTCTGTAACCCCCTCCAGCCCCTACACCCCCTCCCTATCTCTGTAACCTCCTCCAGCCCCTACACCCCTCCCTATCTCTGTAACCTCCTCCAGCCCCTACACCCCTCCCTATCTCTGTAACCCCCTCCAGCCCCTACACCCCCTCCCTATCTCTGTAACCTCCTCCAGCCCCTACACCCCCTCCCTGTCTCTGTAACCTCCTCCAGCCCCTACACCCCCTCCTATCTCTGTAACCTCCTCCAGCCCCTACACCCCCTCCCTATCTCTGTAACCCTCCTCAGCCCCTACACCCCCTCCCTATCTCTGTAACCTCCTCCAGCCCCTACACCCTCCGGAGATCTCTGCGTTCCTCCAATTCCGGCCTCTTGAGCTTCCCCCGATTCCCATTGCTCCGCCATTGGGGGCCGTGCCTTCAGCTGCCTGGGGGGGCCCTAAACTCTGGAATTCCCTCCTGAATCTCTCCACCCTTCTCTTTGTCTCTCTCTTTCTCTCTCTCTGTCTGTCTCGCCTCCTAACTTCTCTCTTTCTCTGTCTCCCTCTCTCTCTCATTCACTGTCTCTCTCTCTCTAACCTTCTCTGTCCATCTGACTCTCTCTCTCTCCGTGATTCTCTATCTCTCTCTCTTCCTCTGTCTCTCTTTCTCTCTCTCTCTCTCTCTGTCTCTGACTCTCTCTCTGATTCTCTGTGTGTCACTCTGTCCTTGTTCTCTGTCTATCTCTCTCTCTCTTCTCTGTATCTCTCTCCCTCTCTCTCATTTTCTTTCTGTATCTCTCTCTCACTCGCCTCTTTGTCCCTCTGACTCTGTCTCTCCCCCTCTCTCTCCCCCTCTGTCTGTCTCTCCCCCTCTGTCTGTCTCTCCCCCTCTGTCTGTCTCTCCCCCTCTGTCTGTCTCTCCCCCTCTGTCTGTCTCTCCCCCTCTGTCTGTCTCTCCCTCTCTGTCTGTCTCTCCCCCTCTGTCTGTCTCTCCCCCTCAGTGTCTGTCTCTCCCCCTCAATCTGTCTCTCCCCCTCTGTCTCTCTCTCCCCCTCTGTCTCTCTCTCCCCTCTGTCTGTCTCTCCCCCCTCTGTCTGTCTCTCCCCCTCTGTCTGTCTCTCCCCCTCTGTCTGTCTCTCCCCCTCAGTCTCTCTCTCCCCCTCAGTCTCTCTCTCCCCCTCAGTCTCTCTCTCCCCCTCAGTCTCTCTCTCCCCCTCAGTCTCTCTCTCCCCCTCAGTCTCTCTCTCCCCCTCAGTCTCTCTCTCCCCCTCTGTCTCTCTCTCCCCCCCGTCTCTCTCTCTCCCCCCCCGTCTCTCTCTCTCCCCCCCCCCGTCTCTCTCTCTCTGTATCCTTCTCTCTGTCTCTCTCTCTATGTCTCTCTCTCTCTATGTGTGTCTCTTCTATGTGTCTCTCTCTCTGTCTCACTCTCTGTCTCTTTCTCTCTCTCTCTATCTCTCTCCCTCTCCCTCTGTCTCTCTCCCTCTCTATGTTGCTCTCTCTGTCTCTCTGTCTCCATCTCTTTCTCTCTCTCTCTCTTCCCCCTCTGTGTCTCTCTCTCTCCTGTTTCTCTTTCTCTCTCTCACTGTCTCTCTCTATCTCTACCGCTCTCTTTCTCTCTCTGTATCTCCCTCTATCTATCTTTCTCTGACTCCCTCTGTCTGTCTCAACCCTTGATTCTCTGTCTCTCTCTCTCTGTGTCTCTGCCTCCCTTTCTCACCTGTCTCTCTCGCCTCCCTCTGTTCACCTGACTCTCTCCCTCACTCTCTCTCTCTCTCTCTCTCCCCCTCCTCATCTCTCTCTCTGTGTCTCACTCCTGCTCCCTCTGCCCTTCCCTTTGTCTCTTTCTCTTTCTGAATCTCCCTTTCTCGGTTTCTCCCTCAGTATCTCTGTCTGTTTTTCTCTACCCCCCCTCTCTCACTTTCCCTCTCTCTGTCCCTCTCTCTCTCTCTCTCCCTCACTCTCTCCCTCTCTCTCTCTCTCACTCTCCCTCTCTCTGCCTGTCTCTCTCTCTCCCTCTCCCTCTCTCTCCCCTCCCTCTCTCTCTCACTGTCTCTGTCCCTCTCTCTCGCTCTCCCTCTCCCTCTCGCTCTCTCTCTCTCCCTCTCCCTCTCTCTCTCTCTCCCTCTCTCTCTCACTGTCTCTGTCCCTCTCTCTCTCTCTCCCTCTCTCTGCCTGTGTCTCTCTCTCTCTCTGTATCGCCCCTCTCCTATTTGAACGCTGTCTACAATCAGATCCCATATTTTAAGTATTTAGTTGCACCGTCCCGGGAAACTCCTTCGATTGTTTGGGTTCAGATTACGATCAGTTTCCGCTCAGGTGAACCATGTTGGGGATGTACTGGGTTAAAGGTGCTATATAAATGCAAGTTATTGTTGCTGCGGCTGGAGGGTCACCATGGTAACCGCACCTTATTGAAATAATTCTGTCCCGAGCACAGAGAAAACGGGGAGGTTGAAATGTGGCGAAAATCCACAAACTAAACTATCCGAGTGACAACAGGAGGCCAAATCAAACGCCCTCCAGAGAGAGAGCCACACTGTCAGAGGGTCAGTGCTGAGGGAGTGCCGCACTGTCAGAGGGACAGTACTGAGGGAGTGCTGCACTGTCAGAGGGTCAGTGCTGAGGGGAGTGCCACACTGTCAGAGGGACAGTACTGAGGGAGTGCCGCACTGTCAGAGGTCAGTACTGAGGGAGTGCCGCACTGTCAGAGGGTCAGTGCTGAGGGAGTGCCGCACTGTCAGAGGGTCAGTGCTGAGGGAGTGCCGCACTGTCAGAGGGTCAGTGTGCGAGGAGTGCCGCACTGTCAGAGGGTCAGTGCTGAGGGAGCGCCGCACTGTCAGAGGGTCAGTGCTGAGGGAGTGCCGCACTGTCAGAGGGTCAGTGCTGAGGGAGTGCCGCACTGTCGGAGGGTCAGTGCTGAGGGCGCGCCACACTGTCAGAGGGTCAGTACTGAGGGAGTGCCGCACTGTCAGAGGGTCAGTGCTGAGGGAGCGCCGCACTGTCAGAGGGTCAGTGCTGAGGGAGCGCCGCACTGTCAGAGGGTCAGTGCTGAGGGAGTGCCGCACTGTCAGAGGGTCAGTATTTGGGGGATGAGAAGGGGGTTGGTGTGTGGGGAGGTGAATTCCTCCCGGTGTCCTGGGAATGATATCTGTCCCTGAAACGATATTCCTGAATAAAAAAACTGCTGACCTGGGTCATTCTCACATTGCTGTCTGTGGGATTGTGCTGTGTGCACACAATATCTGTGGGGTTCCCTGCAGTGATCTCCCTTCAGACGCCATCGCTTCCCTGGGGCTGACTTTGGGATGTGCCTGGAGTGGTTGGGGTGGTGGGGAGACTATCTCAGTTAAACTGGGGGGGGGGGGGGCGGGGGCTGTTAATCGGGACCATCCTTCACAGTGAGGTCTCCCCGATTCCTCGATTTCCCCATGCCCCGGGGAGGGGGTGGGGGGAGCTACCTCGAGATGATGGTCTGTCCTGAATCTCCCTACCCACCCCTCCAACCTCACCTCAGCCCCCTCCATCTCCCTCCAACCTCACCTCAGCCCCCTCCATCTCCCTCCAACCTCACCTCAGCCCCCTCCATCTTCCTCCAACCTCACCTCAGCCCCTCCATCTCCCTCCAACCTCACCTCAGCCCCCTCCATCTCCCTCCAACCTCACCTCAGCCCCCTCCATCTCCCTCCAACCTCACCTCAGCCCCCTCCATCTCCCTCCAATGTCACCTCAGCCCCTCCTTCTCCCTCCAACCTCACCTCAGCCCCCTCCAACCTCACCTCTGCCCCCCATCCCTCTCCGCCCAATCCCCCTCCGCCCCTGCCCCAGCGCTCTCACTCTGAGAAGTCCCGATTAAACTGTACAGTGTGAGAGACGTCAGCTTCCCGAGTCAGACTGTCTGTGACGGGCGCATCGATTAACCCCCAGCACACAGACTGCCCCTGAGAGACAGACAGAGAGAGAGAGAGAGAGAGGAGGGAGAGACAGAGAGGGAGCGAGGAGGGAGAGACAGAGAGGGAGCGAGGAGGGAGAGACAGAGAGGGAGCGAGGAGGGAGAGACAGAGAGGGAGAGAGGAGGCAGAGACAGAGAGGGAGAGAGGAGGCAGAGACAGAGAGGGAGAGAGGAGGGAGAGACAGAGAGGGAGAGAGGAGGGAGAGAAAGAGAGGGAGCGAGGGAGGGAGAGACAGAGAGGGAGAGAGGAGGGAGAGAAAGAGAAGAGTGAGAAACAGAGACGAGAGAGAGAGGAGTGAGAAACAGAGAGGGAGAGAGGGAGAGGCAGAGAGAGAGGAGTGAAAAACGGAGAGAAAGAGAGGAGGGAGAGACAGAGAGAGAGGAGGGAGAGACGAGGCAGAGATAGAGAGAGAGGGAGACGAGGCAGAGATAGAGAGAGAGGGAGACGAGGCAGAGATAGAGAGCGAAGGGGGAGAGGCAGCGAGAGAGAGGAGGGAGAGACAGAGAGACAGGAGGGAGAGGGAGAGGCAGAGATAGAGAGAGAGAAAGAGGCAGAGAGGGAATCAGAGAAAAGAGGGAGAGACAGAGAGAGAGAGAGAGGAGGGAAAGATACAGAGAGAGAGGAGGGAGAGAGAGAGAGAGACAGTGAGGAGGGAGACAGAGAGACAGATGCAGAGAAGCAATCTCCGTTCTCACCTCTGTTTCACATCTCTCTCTCTCTCTCTCTGTTGTTAAGGGAACAGTCATATCCATCTCTCACTGGCCACAGGGTTGTTGCTGGGCTGTTGGAAGGTGCTGAGTGGTCTTGCTGACTGAGGCAGCAGGATTTCTGCATTGCAGTGCTGTGTCTGACAGTCTGGCCACTGGTTGGGAATCGCTAACACCCTGAGTGTGTCGCTGTGTGAGTACTGGCATTATCCTCCATTGTTATATTGTCTGCTTTACTCATTTTAAATCCATTCCCTGAACCGAAAACTGGAGAAACAATTTACTATTGTGAATAATCTCTGTATTGTGCGTGAGTGAGACAGAGTGTGTATGTGTGAGCGTGAGACAGAGTGTGTATGTGTGTGAGTGAGACAGAGTGTGTATGTGTGTGAGTGAGACAGAGTGTGTATGTGTGAGCAAGACAGAGTGTGTGTGAGTGAGACAGAATGTGTGTGTGAGTGAGACAGAATGTGTGTGTGTGTGAGCAAGACAGAGTGTGTGTGTGTGTGAGTGAGACAGAATGTGTGTGTGTGAGTGAGACAGAATGTGTGTGTGTGAGTGAGACAGAATGTGTGTGTGTGAGTGAGACAGAATGTGTGTGTGTGTGAGCAAGACAGAGTGTGTGTGTGTGTGAGTGAGACAGAATGTGTGTGTGTGAGTGAGACAGAATGTGTGTGTGTGTGAGCAAGACAGAGTGTGTGTGTGTGTGTGTGCAAGACAGAGTGTGTGTGTGTGTGTGAGAGCAAGACTGTGTGTGTGTGTGTGAGCAAGACAGAGTGTGTGTGTGTGTGTGTGTGTGTGAGAGCAAGACAGAGTGTGTGTGTGTGAGTGAGACAGAGAGTGTGTGTGTGTGTGTGTGAGCAAGACAGAGTGTGTGTGTGAGCGAGACAGAGTGTGTGTGCGTGAGCGAGACAGAGTGTGTGTGCGTGAGCGAGACAGAGTGTGTGTGCGTGAGCGAGACAGAGTGTGTGTGCGTGAGCGAGACAGAGTGTGTGTGCGTGAGCGAGACAGAGTGTGTGTGCGTGAGCGAGACAGAGTGTGTGTGCGTGAGCGAGACAGAGTGTGTGTGCGTGAGCGAGACAGAGTGTGTGTGCGTGAGCGAGACAGAGTGTGTGTGCGTGAGCGAGACAGAGTGTATGTGTGAGTGAGACAGTGTGTGTGTGTGTGTGTGTGAGCGAGACAGTGTGTGTGTGTGAGCGAGACAGAGTGTGTGTGCGTGAGCGAGACAGTGTGTGTGCGTGAGCGAGACAGTGTGTGTGCGTGAGCGAGACAGAGTGTATGTGTGAGTGAGACAGTGTGTGTGTGTGTGTGTGAGCAAGACAGTGTGTGTGTGTGAGCAAGAAAGAGCGTGTGTGTGAGTGAGACAGAGTGTGTATGTGTGTGAGCAAGACAGAGTCTGTGTGTGTGTGAGTGAGACTGTGTGTGTGAGTGTGAGCAAGACAGAGTATGTGTGTGTGTGAGACTGTGTGAGAGTGTGTGCGAGCAAGACAGAGTGTGTGTGTGCGAGCAAGACAGAGTGTGTGTGTGCGAGCAAGACAGAGTGTGTGTGTGCGAGCAAGACAGAGTGTGTGTGTGCGAGCAAGACAGAGTGTGTGTGTGCGAGCAAGACAGAGTGTGTGTGTGCGAGCAAGACAGAGTGTGTGTGTGCGAGCAAGACAGAGTGTGTGTGCGCGAGCAAGACAGAGTGTGTGTGTGCGAGCAAGACAGAGTGTGTGTGTGCGAGCAAGACAGAGTGTGTGTGTGCGAGCAAGACAGAGTGTGTGTGTGCGAGCAAGACAGAGTGTGTGTGTGCGAGCAAGACAGAGTGTGTGTGTGCGAGCAAGACAGAGTGTGTGTGTGCGAGCAAGACAGAGTGTGTGTGCGCGAGCAAGACAGAGTGTGTGTGTGCGAGCAAGACAGAGTGTGTGTGTGCGAGCAAGACAGTGTGTGTGTGTGCGAGCAAGACAGTGTGTGTGTGAGTAAGGCAGAGAGCGTGTGTGTGAGACAGAGTGTGTGTGTGAGCAAGACAGAGTGTGTGTGTGAGAGTCTGGTTTGTGTGCGTGTGAGTGTGTGTGTGAGAGAGTGTGTGTAAGTGTGAATGTCTATATATGTGTGAGTATGAGGGTGTGGGTGTATGTGTGCATGAGAGTGTATGCGCAAGAGACATGCGAGTGTGTGTGTGTTTGTGCACGAGTGTGTATGTGCATGAGAGTGTGTGTGTATGTGGGGGAGAGTGTGTGTGTGAGTGAGAGTGTGTGTGTATGTGGGGGAGAGTGTGAGTGTGTGTATGTGGGAGAGAGTGTGTGTGTGAGTGAGAGTGTGTGCGTGCATATGAGTCTGCGTGAGAGACTGCGTGTGTGTCTACGTGCGTGTGTGTGTGTGGGAGAGTGTGTACATGTCTGTACGAGAGACAGTGTGAGTGTGAGGGCGACAGAGAGACAGACAAAAGAGAGAGACTTTGAGCGAGATTGATAGAGACAGTGAGAGAGAGACACAGACAGAGCGAGAGACAGATGGAGAGAAAGAGAGACAGAGTGGCAGAGAAAGAGAGAGAGACAGAGAGAGAAAAAGATACAGAGTGAGAGAGGCAGACAGAGGCAAAGCAAGAGAGAGAGACTCAGAGAGACACATAGAGTGAGACACAGACAGACACAGAGTGAGACACAGACAGACAAAGAGAGAGAGACAGACAGAGATAGAGATAGAAACAGAGAGAGATAGAGATAGAAAGAGAGACACACATAGAGGGAGAGAGATACAGAGAGAGAGAGACAGAGAGACACACACAGACAGAGGGACAGAGAGTGAGATTGAATCTGCGATGCCCTCTCCTCCGGGATGTACCCCCCCACACCCCCACGCTGCGTTCCCAGTGCGAGAGAGCAAAGAAGGAGAGAAGCAAACTTGTTACATCTGGAGCTTTATTTATTCTCTGGTGAATAAGCTCTATAAGATTCCTGAGGTTTGTCTCATCTCCAGCCTTTTAAACGATCCTCCCAATGTAGCTGTTGTCATGGTAAATAAAGTATCTCCTGAGGGCCAGTTTGGCCAGGGTCTTTGCCCGGCGGGCTCTCCGGCGCTGCACACCGCAGGCCCTGCGGTAGACTGGGGACTTCATTCGGCTGCAGGGTCCCTTTTTGAGACGCTGGTTCTTCCTGGCCAGCTTGACATTCCTCCGACGATTCTGGCTGCGGTGACCGTGAGACATTGCCAGTCTTGCCTCTTGACCAATATCGTTTGCAGGAGTGGCGGGGGTCGTGGGGGGGGCGGTGGGCACACTGTCCTGTGGCAGCTCGTCTGCGGGGGGTCCTGTGTCTGGGGGTGCTTTTCAGTGCTGTGCTCTGGGTATGGGTGGGAGGGTGAATGTCTCGCTCACCCACTTTCTGTCTGCCAAGCTAAGTGGCACGGCCCAGTGCTTTGAGGGGGGCTGCAGTCAGGGGCATTGTGACAGCCCCTGGCCCATATCCAACACTGCCTTATTGGGCAGTCCCCCTGGGACCTGACATTGTGATGAGGCCCAAACCCCCATTGTGCCCTCTTGACCGCCCCCCCTACTCCCGCAATGCCCAAAAATGGTCATCCCATTGTCAGATATAGCAGCAATACATTGCCCTGACAAACTGCCCCTTAACCTCAAATTAACATGGGTACACTGACCCTTAATCCCACATCCCACTGCCCCTGAGAATATTATATAGTACACAAGGGCTGCTATTCTCTATAATATACACAGAGGCTGCTATTCTCTATAATATACACAGAGGCTGCTATTCTCTATAATATACACAGGGGCTGCTATTCTCTATAATATACACAGGGTCTGCTATTCTCTATAATATACACAGGGGCTGCTATTCTCTATAATATACACAGAGGCTGCTATTCTCTATAATATACACAGGGGCTGCTATTCTCTATAATATACACAGGGACTGCTATTCTCTATAATATACACAGGGACTGCTATTCTCTATAATATACACAGAGGCTGCTATTCTCTATAATATACACAGGGGCTGCTATTCTCTATAATATACACAGGGTCTGCTATTCTCTATAATATACACAGAGGCTGCTATTCTCTATAATATACACAGGGGCTGCTATTCTCTATAATATACACAGGGTCTGCTATTCTCTAATATACACAGGGACTGCTATTCTTTATAATATACACAGGGGCTGCTATTCTCTATAATATACACAGGGGCTGCTATTCTCTAATATACACAGGGACTGCTATTCTTTATAATATACACAGGGGCTGCTATTCTCTAATATACACAGGGTCTGCTATTCTCTATAATATACGCAGGGACTGCTATTCTCTATAATATACACAGAGGCTGCTATTCTCTATAATATACACAGGGGCTGCTATTCTCTAATATACACAGGGACTGCTATTCTCTATAATATACACAGGGGCTGCTATTGAGGCGAATGGGATGCTGGCCTTCATAGCGAGGGGGATTGAATATAAAAGTAGGGAGGTCTTGCTGCAGCTGTATAGGGCATTGGTGAGGCCGCAGCTGGAGTACTGTGTGCAGTTTTGGGCGCCGCACCTGCGCAAGGATATTTTGGCCCTGGAGGGAGTGCAGAGGAGGTTTACTAGGCTGATACCGGAGTTGAGGGGATTGAGCTATGAGGAGAGGCTGAATAAACTAGGCTTGTACTCGTTAGAGTTTAGAAGAATGAGGGGAGATCTCATTGAGACGTATAAGATGATGAATGGGATGGATAGGATAGAGGTGGAGAGACTCTTCCCGCTCAAAAAAGACAGTAGGACTAGGGGGCACAGCCTCAAGATAAAGGGGAGGCGGTTTAGAACGGAGTTGAGGAGGAACTTCTTCACTCAAAGGGTGGTGAATCTCTGGAATTCTCTGCCCGTTGAAGTGGTGGAGGCTGCCTCGCTAAATATTTTTAAGAAGCGGGTTGATGGGTTTTTGATAAGAGAAGGGATTGAGGGTTATGGGGAGAGGGCGGGAAAGTGGAACTGAGCCACGACAGATCAGCCATGATCTTATTGAATGGCGGGGCAGGCTCGAAGGGCTAGATGGCCTACTCCTGCTCCTATTTCTTATGTTCTTATGTTCTCTATAATATACACAGAGGCTGCTGTTCTCTGTAATATACACAGGGACTGCTATTCTCTATAATATACACACGGACTGCTATTTCTATAGTATATACAGGGGTGGAAATATTCTCTAATATATACACAGGGGTGCAATTGGAGTGATGGATTCATAGATGTTTCCAGCATGTAAATAGGCCCTTCAGCCCAAGTTGTTCATGCTGCCCTTTTTTTAAGCCCCTAAAATAATCCCAATTGCCCACATTTGGCCCATTTCCCTCTATACCCTTCTTATCCATGTAACTATCTAAATGCTTTTTAGAAAACAACATTGTACCCTTCTCTACTACTGCTTCTGGCAGCTTGTTCCAGACACTCACCACCCTCTGTGTGAAAAAAATTGCCTCCCTGGACCCTTTTGTATCTCTCCCCTCTCATCTTAAACCTCTGCCCTCTAGTTTTAGACTCCCCTACATTTGGGAAGAGATATTGACCATCTAGCTGATCCATGCCCCTCATTATTTTATAGACCTCTATAAGTCACCCCTCAGCCTCCTACACTCCAGAGGAAAAAAGTCCCAGTCTATCCAGCCTCGCCTTATAACTCAAAATATCAAGTCCTGATAGCACCCTAGTAAATCCTTTCTATGATAGGGTGAGCAGAATTGCACACAGTATTCCAAGTGTGGCCTTACCAATGTCTTGTACAACTTCAACAAGGCGTCCCAACTCCTGTATTCAATGTTCTGACCGATGAAACCAAGCATGCTGAATGCCTTCTTCACCGCTCTGTCCACCTGTGACTCCACTTTCAAGGACCAATGTACCCCCTAGATCTCTTTGTTCTGTAACTCTCCCCAACGCCCTACCATTAACTGAGTAAGTCCTGCCCTGGTTCAGTCTAACAAAATGCATCACCTCACGTTTGCCTAAATTAAACTCCATCTGCCATTCGTCAGCCCACCAGCCCAATTGATCAAGATCCCATTGCAATCGGAGATAACTTTCCTCACTGTCCACTGTGCCACCAATCTTAGTGTCATCTGCAAACTTACTAACCATGCCCCCTATATTCTCCTTAATAAACACAGCGACTGTTATTAAAGTACACAGGGCTGCTATTCCCTATAAAATACACAGGCACAAGGGACAAGTGAGTCAAAGAGATCTGTTTTTAAGTAATGTCTTAAAGGAAGGGAGTAAGGGAGAGAGAAATAGAGAGAGACAAAAATAGACCCAAGTAGAGAGAGAGTGACGGGGGAGAGGGGTGTAGGGACTGGGGGTGGTTACAGAGGTGGGAAGGGATGTAGGAGCTGGAGGCAGTTACAGAGATAGGGAGGGATGTAGGGGCTGGAGGAGGTTACAGAGATAGGGAGGGATGTAGGGGCTGGAGGAGGTTACAGAGATAGGGAGGGGTGGAGGGGATGGAGGAGGTTACAGAGATAGGGAGGGGTGCAGGGGCTGGAGGAGGAGGTTACAGAGATAGGGAGGGGTGTAGGGGCTGGAGGAGGTTACAGAGATAGGGAGGGGTGTAGGGGCTGGAGGAGGTTACAGAGATAGGGAGGGGTGTAGGGGCTGGAGGAGGTTACAGAGATAGGGAGGGGTGTAGGGGCTGGAGGATTTCACAGATAAATTTGATTTGATTTATTGTCACATATGTTAGTATACAGAGAGATACTGAGAGAGACAGTGAGAGAGAGACAGAGACAGAGAGAGCAACACAGAGAGAGGTGGAGAGAGACAGAGAGAGTGAGACAGAGAGAGAGAAGGATGCTAAGAGAGAGATAGAGAGAGAGAGGGAGAGAGGCAGCAGGAAGTGTAGACAGAATCAATGGATGGGAGGCTGGTTTGCGTGATGGATTGGGCTACATTCATGACCTTTTGTAGTTTCTTGCGATCTTGGGCTGATCAGGAGCCGTACCAATCTGTGATACAACCAGAAAGAATGCTTCCTGTGGTAAAAGTTGGTGAGAGTTGTAGCTGATACCAAATTTCCTCAGTGCCCTGAGAAAGAAGAGACACTGGTGGGTTTTCTTAACTATAGTGTCGGCATGGGGGGTACCAGGACAGGTTGTTGGTGATCTGAACACCTAAAAACTTGAAGCTCTCGACCCTTCCTACTTCGTCCCTGTTGATGTAGACAGGGGCATGTTCTCCACTATGCTTCCTGAAGTCAATGACAATCTCCTTTGTTTTGTTGACGTTGAGGGAGAGATTATTGTCACCGCACAAGTTCACCAGATTCTCTATCTCATTCCTGTACTCTGTCTCATCATTGTTTGAGATCTGACCCACTACTGTGGGGAATTTAGCCGCACATCATGAGTGTATAAGGAGTGCAGTACGGGACTGAGAACACAGCCTTGTGGGGTACCGGTGTTGAGGATGATCGTGGGGGAGATGTTGTTGCCTATCCTTACTGATTGTGTGGTCTGTGAGTTAGGGAGTTCAGGATCCAGTCGCAGAGGGAGGAACCGAGGCCCAGGCCACAGAGTTTGGAGATGAGTTTTGTGGGAATAATGGTATTGAAGGCTGAGCTGTAGTCAATAAATTTAATGACAAGCTGTCCTTGTTATCTTGTTATCCAGACTTGAGTGAAGGGCCAGGGAGATGGCGTGTGCTGTGGACCTGTTGCGGCGATAGGCAAACTGTAGTGGATCCAGGTAGTCCGGGAGGCTGGAATTGATCTGTGCCATGACTAGCCTTTCAAAGCATTTCATAATGATGGGTGTCAGCGCCACCGGCCGATATGCATTAAGACACACTGCTTGGTTTCTCTTAGGTACCGCAATGATGGTCGCCTTCTAGAAGCAGATAGGGACCCCAGATTGTTGTAAAGAGAGGTTGAAGATATCTGTGAATACCCCCACCAGCTGATCCTCGCAGGATCTGAGTGCTCTTCCGGGTATCCCATCTGGGCCAGTCACTTTCCATGGGTTGACCTTCAAGAAAGCTGCTCTGACATCTGCAGTGGTGACCCCAGATACAGGTTCATCCAGGGCTACCAGGGTGGAGGGCATGCTCTTATTGAATGGCGGGGCAGGCTCGAGGGGCTAGATGGCCGACTCCTGCTCCTATTTCTTATGTTCTTATGTTCTCTCGCTGACCTCTTGCTCAAAACGGGCATGGACTGCATTGAGCTCATCAGGGAGAGGTTAAAAAAGGTATTTAAAAAAGCTGTTTAAAAAAGGTAGCAGGCAAAAGGCAGGGAATTATAGGCCGGTTAGTTTAACGTCTGTTGTTGGAAAAATGCTGGAATCCGTCATCAAAGAAGAAATAGCGGGGCATCTTGAGAAGAATTGTTTGATAGAGCAGATGCAGTACGGATTCGTTAAGGGGAAGTTGTGTTTGACAAATTTATTGGAATCCTATGAGAATGTGACTAGTGCGGGAGACAGAGGGGAACCGGTAGATGTGGTGTTTCTCGATTTTCAGAAGGCGTTTGATAAGGTGCCACACAAAAGGTTGCTTCAGAAGGTTAGAGGGCATGGAGTTGGGGGTAAGGTGTTAGCGTGGATAGAGGATTGGTTGTCTAATAGGAGGCAGAGAGTTGGTATCAATGGGTGCTATTCTGATTGGTGGTTGGTGACTAGTGGAGTGCCCCAGGGATCGGTACTGGGGCCTCAGCTATTTACCATTTATATAGATGATCTGGAGGAGGGGGCTGAGTGTAGGGTAACTAAATTTGCTGATGACACAGAGATGAGTGGAAAAGCAAATTGTGCGGAGGGTGTGGAAAGTCTGCAGAGGGATCTAGATAGGCTGAGCGAGTGGGCGAGGACCTGGCAGATGGAGTACAATGTTAGCAAGTGTGAGGTTATCCACTTTGGCAAGAATAATAGTAGGAGGGATTACTATTTAAAAGGCGAAAAGCTGCAGCATGCTACGGTGCAGAGGGACCTGGGGGTCCTTGTGCATGAGTCGCAAAAACCCAGTCTGCAGGTGCAGCAGGTGGTCAAGAAGGCGAATGGGATGCTGGCTTTCATAGCGAGGGGATAGAATATAAAAGCAGGGAGGTCTTGCTGCAGTTGTACAAGGCACTGGTGAGGCCGCAGCTGGAGTACTGTGTGCAGTTTTGGTCGCCGCACTTGCGCAAGGATATTTTGGCCTTGGAGGGAGTGCAGAGGAGGTTCACTAGGCTGATACTGGAGATGAGGGGGTTGGACTATGAAGAGAGACTAAATAGACTGGGTCTGTACTCGTTGGAGTTTAGAAGGATGAGGGGGGATCTTATAGAGATGTATAAGACAATGAAGGGGATGGATAGGGTAGAGGTGGAGAGGTTCTTCCCGCTCAGAAAGGACAGCAGGACTAGAGGGCACAGCCTCAAGATGGGGGGGGGGGGCGCAGTTTAGAACGGAGTTGAGGAGGAACTTCTTCACTCAAAGGGTGGTGAATCTCTGGAATTCTCTGCCTGTTGAAGTGGTGGAGGCTGCCTCGCTAAATATATTTAAGATGCGGGTTGATAGGTTTTTGTAGGCAAGGGGATTAAGGGTTATGGGGAGAAGGCGGGAAAGTGGAACTGAGACATGACAGATCAGTCATGATCTTATTGAATGGCGGGGCAGGCTCGAAGGGCTAGATGGCCCACTCCTGCTCCTATTTCTTATGTTCTTATGTTATGTTGGAGCCAACAATTTTACATACCTTCATCCTGTAGCCTGTTATGTCTTGCAGACTTGGCCATAGTCGGCAGGGGTCGGTGTGGCTAGCCTGGGACTCTAGCTTGGTCCAGTACTGTCTTTTGGCATCTTTGATGGATCTCCTTGGATCGTATCTGGTTTTCTTGTAAGGGTCAGGGTCGCCTGACTTGAACGCCTCAGACCTGGACTTCAGCAAGCAGTGGATTTCCCTGTTCATCCATGGTTTCCGGTTGGTGAACACACAGATTTACTTCTTTGTCACACAGTCTTCTACACACTTACTAAGAGAGATAGGGAGGGGTGTAGGGGCCGGAGGAGGTTACAGAGATAGGGAGGGATGTAGGGGCTGGAGGAGGTTACAGAGATAGGGAGGGGTGGAGGGGCTGGAGGAGGTTACAGAGATAGGGAGGGGTGCAGGGGCTGGAGGAGGAAGTTACAGAGATAGGGAGGGGGTGTAGGGGCTGGAGGAGGTTACAGAGATAGGGAGGGGTGCAGGGGCTGGAGGAGGAGGTTACAGAGATAGGGAGGGGTGTAGGGGCTGGAGGAGGTTACAGAGATAGGGAGGGGTGTAGGGGCTGGAGGAGGTTACAGAGATAGGGAGGGGTGTAGGGGCTGGAGGAGGCTACAGAGATAGGGAGGGGGGTAGGGGCTGGAGGAGGTTACAGAGATAGGGAGGGTGTAGGGGCTGGAGGAAGTTACAGAGATAGGGAGGGGGTGTAGGGGCTGGAGGAGGTTACAGAGATAGGGAGGGGTGGAGGGACTGGAGGAGATTACAGAGATAGGGAGGGATGGAGGGACTGGAGGAGGTTACAGAGATAGGGAGGGATGTGGGGACTGGAGGAGGTTACAGAGATAAGGAGGGGTGTAGGGGCTGGAGGAGGTTACAGAGATAGGGAGGGTGTGTAGGGGCTGGAGGAGGTTACAGAGATAGGGAGGGGGTGTAGGGGACTGGAGGAGATAATGGAGATAGTGGGGAGTGGCGGGTGTGAGGAGGGATTTGGTTGGTCTGGGAGTGGACGTTGATTATCCAGTGGGATTCTGGGTAATATTTGGGCCGAGGTTGACCTCAGATGGAAATAGCCCTGCTGTGGAGCCTGCCGATACTACCCACCCCCCTCCCCCCCACCGCCCTCCCCGGTGCTCGCGGGTTCCGTGGTCCCTGAGACCCTAACCTGTGACGGTGTGAAAGGTCATGGGTCAGTTTCTCGGGAGCCTTGGGGTCTGCACCTCTGCAGCGAACCATGGGGTCCGGGGGGAGGAGTGAGGGTCCTGCTCACTAACCCAGGATGAGGCAACCAGCCTTTCCCTCCTCGACACCTCCCCCCCCGACCCCACTTCGACCCACCCTCCCCCCTCCCACTTCGACCTACCCTTCCCCTGGGGTCGGGGGGGTGCCGGAGGTGGCAGCAAGAGACTCAAACCGGAGGATTGTGGATCATTCCGGACTCGACACCCCAGGATCGGTGTGAAAACCCTGGGAAAACTCAGCTCACAAACAGGTCTGTAATTAATAACAACTCTTTACACAACGATTCTGACTGTGTGAAACAGCCCCGAGGTGTGACAGGGGACAGTTAGAGTGCACAGTGCGATCCCGCATCACACACGGAGATATCGGGGTACAGCGACCCAAAGTTCAGCCAAAGAGGTCGGAATTTGAGGAGTGTCTTAAAGATGGAGACAGAGAGGCAGAGAGAGAGAGACAGAGAGACTGAGACGGAGAGAGAGAGATGGAGAGACAGAGATAGAGACAGAGAGACTGAGATGGAGAAAGAGACAGAGATAGAGACAGAGAGACTGAGACGGAGAGAGAGACAGAGATAGAGACAGAGAGACTGAGACGGAGAGAGAGACAGAGATAGAGACAGAGAGACTGAGACGGAGAGAGACAGAGATAGAGACAGAGAGACAGACGGAGATACTGAGATGGAGAGAGAGAGAGAGAGACAGACAGTGCTGGAGAGAGAGAGAGAGAGAGACAGTGCTGGAGAGGGGGAGAGAGAGAGATGGGGAGAGAGAAAGAGACGCAGAGAAAGAGAGAGAGAAGGCAGAGGCGGAGAGAGAGAGAGAGACAGGGATGGAGACATTCAGTAATGGGGAGAGAGAAAGAGAGTGAGACAGGGTAAAGAGGGAGATGAGGAGAAGGACAGAGGAAGAAAGATGGGGAGAGAGATGGGGAAAGAAAAAGAGAGCTAGATGGGGAGAGAAGGGGAGAAAGAGAGAGTCAGGCAGGGATAGAGAGACGGAGAGACAGACGGAGGGAGAGAGAGAACGGGGGGAGAGAGAAAGCAAGAAAGAGAGAGATGGGGAGAGAAAGAAAGAAAGGGAGAGACTGAGATGGGGGGGAGAGATAGAGAGAGAGAGACGAGCAGAAACAGACACAGGGAGAGATAGAAACCCTACAGTACAGAAATAGGCCATTTGGCCCATCGAGTCTGCACCAACCACAAACCCACCCAGGCCCCCTACCTCCATATCCCTACATATTTTACCCACTAATCCCTCTAACCTACACATCCCAGGACACTAAGGGCAATTTCTTAGCATGTCCAATCAACCTAACCCAGACATCTTTGGATTGTGGGTGGAAACTGGAGCCCCTGGAGGAAACCCACGCGGAGAATGTGCAAACTCCACAGAGACAGTGACCCGAGCCGGGAATCGAACCCAGGTCCCTGGAGCGGTGAAGCAGCAGTGCTAACCCACTGTGCTCCCGTGCCGAGAGAGAGAGAGGGAGAGAAAAACACACACACACAATGAGAGACACATAGAGAGAGAGAGATACAGAGAGAGACAGAGAGAGATACAGAGAGAGACGGAGAAAGCGAGAGGGGGACGGAGAATGAGAAAGGGAGAGACAGAGAGAGAGAGAGAGGGAGTGAGGCAGATTCCGAGAGAAAGAGGGTGCAGAAATGATTGCTGAGAATGGTTCCTGGGATGATGACTTTCAGTCCAGTGGGAGAAGTTGGGAATATTCTCCAGGGGGAGGGAGAAGGTGGAGAGGGAGATTTGATTGAGGTGCTCAAAATCACGAGGGGCCCCGAGACGGTGGGGGGGGGGGGGGGGGGGCGGGGGGGCGCGGGGGGTGGGGGGGGGGGCGCGGGGGGGGGGGGGGCGCGGGGGGGGGGGGAGGAACTGTCCCCATCGTCAGGGGGATCGGGAAGCAGGGGGACACAGAGGGAAGGTGATTGGAGACAGAAGCGAGGGGGACTGGAGGAGAAACTTTCCCACCCAGTGAGTGGTCAGGATCGGGGAATCCGAGAGTGTGGGGGAGGCAGATTCAATCATAGAACTTAGAACACTACAGCACAAACAGGCCCTTCGGCCCACGAGTTGCGCCGATCACATCAACACCTACCAACCTACAGACCTATCTATAACCCCCAATCCCATTAAACCCCATATACTCATCCAGAAGTCTTTTAAAAGCCCCCAGCGAGTTCGCCTCCACCACCACTGACGGCAGCCGATTCCATTCACTCACCACCCTCTGAGTGAAAAACTTACCCCTAACATCACTTCTGAACCTTCCTCCCCGCACCTTAAATCTGTGTCCTCTCGTAGCAACCATTTCAAACCGGGGAAATAGCCTCTGAGAATCCACCCTATCTATTCCTCTCAACATTTTGTAAACTTCTATCAGGTCGCCTCTCAACCTTCGTCTCTCCAGGGAAAAGAGTCCCAGCTCCCTCAACCTAACTTCATAAGGCTTGCCTCCCAGTCCAGGCAACATCCTTGTAAATCTCCTCTGTACCCTCTCAATAGCTTCTACATCTTTCCTATAGTGAGGCGACCAGAACTGCGCACAATACTCTAAATGAGGCCTGACAAGGGTCTTATAAAGTTGCAGCATTACCTCCCGACTCCTAAACTCAATCCCTCGATTAATGAAGGCCAGTACACCATACGCCTTCTTGACCACCTCCTCCACCTGCGAGGCCGATTTAAGAGTCCTGTGGACCCGGACCCCTAGATCCTTCTGCTCTTCAACACTACTCAGACTTCTGCCCTTGATAGTGTACTCGTTCATCCCGTTGGTTCTGCCAAAATGGACGACTACACATTTATCCGCGTTGAAGTCCATCTGCCACTTCTCCGCCCAGTCCTGCATCCTATCTATGTCCTGCTGCAACTTTTGCCATCCTTCCAGACCATCCACAACACCACCGACCTTAGTGTCATCAGCGAACTTACTTACCCATCCCTCCACTTCCTCATCCAGGTCATTTATGAAAATGACAAACAACAAGGGTCCCAGAACAGATCCTTGAGGCACTCCACTGGTGACTGACCTCCATTCAGAAAAAGCCCCATCCACAACCACTCTCTGCCTTCTGCAGGCAAGCCAGTTCTGGATCCACAAGGCCAAAGGCCCTTGGATCCCATGCCCTCTCACCTTCTCAAGAAGTCTTGCATGGGGGACCTTATCAAACGCCTTGCTGAAGTCCATGTACACTACGTCCACGGCACTTCCTTCGTCAATGTGTTCAGTCACATTATCGAAGAACTCAACTAGGCTTGTAAGGCACGACCTGCCCTTGACAAATCCATGCTGACTATTCCTGATCATGTCAAACCTCTCCAAATGTTCGTAAATCTTGTCCCTCAGAAGCCTCTCCATCAGCTTGCCAACTACTGAGGTCAGACTCACCGGTCGGTAATTTCCCGGGCTATCTCTGTTCCCTTTCTTGAAAATAGGAACTACATCCGCAATCCTCCAATCCCCCGGAACCCCTCCCATCTCCATTGACGACGCAAAGATCATCGCCAGGGGCTCTGCAATCTCTTCCCTCGCCTCCCACAGTATCCTGGGATACATCCCATCTGGTCCAGGCGACTTATCTACCTTGATAGAATTCAAAAGTTCCAACACATCCTCCTCCTTAATATTCACGTACTCAATCTTTTCCATCTGCTGCAAATCCATAACAAAATCTCCCAGATCGGCTTCCACTGTGAATACTGAGGCGAAGTACTCGTTAAGTACCTCTGCCATTTCTTCTGGTTCCACACAAACCTTTCCCCCCTCACCTTTTATAGGTCCTATCCCTTCTCTTCTTATCCTTTTACCTTTCACATATTTATAGAAGGCCTTGGGATTCTCCTTAATCTTACCCGCCAAGGTCTTCTCATGACCCCTTCTGGCTCTCCTAATTTCCCTTTTAAGTTCCCTCCTACAGTCCTTATACTCCTCAAGATCTTTAACATCTCCTAATTCCCTGAACCTCTTATACACCTTCCCTTTCCTCCTGACTAGGTTCAACACAGCCTTTGTGCACCACGGTTCCCTCGACCCACCAAACCCCCCTCGTCTCATCGGAACGTTGTCATTCAGAGCTCTAGACACACATTCCTTGAATATCTGCCACCTTCCTTCGGTACTTTTCCCTAAGAACGCCTCCTTCCAGTTTATTTGTCCAAGTATCTTCCTGACTTCTTCGTATCTCCCCTTACCCCAGACAAACACCTTCCTAGCCTGCCTGATCCTATCTCGTTCCAATGCAATTGTGAAGGAGATAGAATTATGGTCACCATTTCCAAGATGCTCTCCTACCGAAAGATCCATCACCTGCCCTGGTTCATTCGCCAGTACCAGGTCAAGTACAGCCTCTCCTCTCGTAGGCTTATCCACATACTGTGTCAGGAAACCTTCCTGAACACACCTAACAAACTCCTCCCCATCCAAACCCCTTACCCTAGGGATATTCCAGTCGATGTTTGGGAAATTGAAGTCTCCCATCACGACAACTCTGTTATTAAAACATCTCTCCAGAATCTGTTTCCCTATTTGCACTTCAACTTCCCTGTCACTATTGGGCGGCCTATAGATTACACCCAGCAAAGTTTTCGACCCTTTGCTGTTTGTAACTTCCACCCACAGAGACTCTGTAGACAGTCCCTCCACAACATCCTCTTTCACTGCAGCCATGACACTGTTCCTGATCAACAGTGCCACTCCACCACCCCTTCTGCCACCCTCCCTGTCCTTCCTGAAGCACCTGAAACCTGGCACCTGAAGTACCCAGTCCTGTCCCTGAGACATCCAAGTCTCCGTAATGGCCACCACATCACAATCCCAAACAGCAATCCACGCCCTAAGCTTATCTACCTTATTCACTACACTCCTTGCATTAAAATATATACACCAGCCCCTCAGTCTGGGCATTTCCCATCTCCACCGCCTGTCTAACCTCCCTCCCATACTGCCTGCGGTCCTCCCCTACCTGAGAGCGAACCTCGTCCGTCCCAGTCTCCCCATCGAGGGATTTCAAAAGAGAACTGGATCGCAATCTGATCAGGAAGAATGTTCAGGGTGACGGGAAGAAGCTGTGGGAAGGGATATCTTGGGCGTGTAGTTCCCATGGAGGGCTAGCACAGAGCCAGTGGGATGAATGGCCTCCTGCTGTGCCCAGGCAATTGTGCGATTTTGTGGAGATGAGTGTTGATCTTAATGGATAGTGGGGCAGGAGCAGGAAGGGGCTGGATGAACCGAATGGCCAACCCTATATCTGATGTAGGCAAGTGGAACGTGTACACACTGCCCGGCGCACCTCAGGTACGTGGAGACAGAGCGACAAATGTGTGGTGATACAGAGACACGTACACAATCGCATATATCACCCCCCCCCCCCCCCACCCCCCCCCACCCCCCCGCCCCAGTCAATCATGGGGAAATACTCAAACTCTATCCACACGATGGGAGAGAAGGATTGGCTGTCAGGGAATCAGGGATTTTAGCTCCGAGGTTGGAGTCGGAGAAGCTGGAGATGGTTTCCACAGAGGAAATGAGATTTGGTAGAGCGCAGAGTGGATTGCTCTGCGGTGGGATATCAGGAACTCGATGGGCTGAATGGTCTCCTCTTGCACCACAATAAGGCGTGCTAAAGTGACGGCAGAGGCAGTGTAACGCGGAGAGAGATTTGGTGGAGCGTTTCTCTGTATCGTTCAGTGACTGGTGAATCGAGGAATGTTAGTCTCCGGCGCTCTGATGTCGCTAGTTGATGTGTGAGTTTTTCATTAGCACAAGTTAGCAGTTCTCACCCAGGTCAGCAAGCCCAGGGTATTTTATAAAGTCAGCCTAGACCATAGATTCTGCACTCTGAATTTGGCAAGGGTAAGCAAAAGATCTTTTCACTCCAGGTATAATTCAGTTGACCCACTAGGGAGCTTTTATCAAACAGTTTATTTAAGAATCTAGTTAAGACATAGAAAGAAAAATTAGCAATAACTTTTACCAATTACAAAAAACACAACTATTACAGTTTATCAATCTTAGCCACTAAGAATACTGTCCCAACATAAACAGATCTCACAAGCAGACAGGCTTAGCACAGAAAGCAAGTATGCCTCCATGATGCCGGATCCTGCAGCTTTACAACACCTGCTGTGAATTACTCCTTTGGATACAGAATTGAGACTTCCCAGTGCTGGAACTTTCGGCTCACTTGAGGCACCACTTGTCTCCAGCTTTTAGCTAGCCAGCCACAGGCAGCAGAATTTCCAGTGCCAGAGAGTGAGGCACGGAAATAGAGAGACAGGAAGCAAAGAGTTGGCATAAATGGGTCTTTTTCTGATTGGCAGTCAGACAAGTGGGGTTCTGATGGGATTTGTGCTGGGACCCCAACTGTTCACGTTATATGTTAATGATCTGGAAGTGGGAATGAAATGTATTATCCCCAGATTTGCAGATGTCACAAAGTTGGGTGGGAGGGTGAGCTGTGAGGAGGATACAGGGATGCTTCAGTGTGATTTGGACAGGCTGAGTGTGTGGGCAGATGCAGTATAATGTGGATAAATGTGAGGTTATCCACTTTGGGAGCAATAATAGGAAGACAGATTGTTGAATAGCTGTAAATTGAGAGAGGTGGATACTCAACGAGACCTTGGCGCATCAGTTGCTGAAAGTAAGTGTACGTGTATAGAAAGCAGTAAAGAAGGCAATGGTATGTTGGCTTTTATAGCGAGAGGATTTGAGTATAGGGAGAAGGATGTTTTGCTGCAATTGTAGAGGGCCTTGGTGAGACCACATCTGGACTACAGTGTACAGTTTTGGTCTCCTTATCTGAGGAAGGATGTCCTTGTTATAGAGGGAGCACAGCAAAGGTTTACCAGGCTGATTCCTGGGATGGCAGGTCTGTCATATGAGGAGAGACTAAGTGGGTTAGGATTCTATTCACTGGAGTTTAGAAGAGTGAGGAGGGGATCTGATAGAAACTTATAAAATTCTAACAGGGTTAGACAGGGTCGATTCAGAAAGAATGTTCGTGATGGTGGGGGGGGGAGTCCAGAACCAGGGGCCATAGTTTGAGGATAAGGGGTAAACCTTTCAGGACTGAGGGGAGGAGAAGTTTCTTTACCCAGAGAGCGGTCAATGTAGTTAAGGCCATTGTGTGATTTTGAGAAGAAATTAGATATTGCTCTTGGGGCTAACGGGATATGGGGGGAAGGGGGGGGAGGGTGTCAGGATATTGAATTTGATGATCAGCCATGATTATAATGAATAGCAGAGCGGGCTCAGAGGGCCAATTGGCCTCCTCCTGTTCTAGTTTCTATGAAACACTGCTTCCAGCCTGCGGCACAACCAGCTTCTGCCTAAACGAAAGTTAAAAATCCTTTGGATTTCTCCTGTGAGGGAGAAAAAACACCTCTCCAAAAGGTCACTGCGTGAGGCCCTGATTAAAAATAACACAAGATTCCCATTGCTTCAGTGACATTAAAAGATACTGGTTCAGGACAGTTCAGTAACAAATCAAAAAGGCCAGGCCTGCATAAAAACACAGATAAACAAAATTAAAAATACATCTGTTAATGGCACAGCGTCATCACATAGCAACGTCCCCTGGTATAATCAACACTCTCTCTCCGTCTCTCTCTCTTTCTCTGTCTCCGTCTCTCCCTCTCTCTCCCTCACTCTCCCTCACTCTCCGTCTCTCCCTCTCTCCGTCTCTGTCTCTGTCTCTGTCTCTCTGTCTCTGTCTCTCTGTCTCCATCTCTCCCTCTCTGTCTCCCTCTCTCTCCGCCTCTGTCTCTCTCCCTCTCTCTCCATCTCTGTCTCTCTCTCTCTGTCTCCATCTCTCCCTCTCTCTCCCTCTCTCCGTCTGTCTCTCTCTGTCTGTCCCTGTCTCCGTCTCTCCCTCTCTCTCCGTCTGTCTCTCTCCCTCTCTTTCTGTCTCTGTCTCTCTCTCTGTCTCCGTCTCTCCCTCTCTTTCCCCCTCTCTCCGTCCCTCTCTCCCCCCACCTCTCTTTCTCCGTCTCTCTCCATCTCTCTGTCTCTCTTTCCGTCTCTCTGCCTCTCCCCCTCTCTCTCTCCCTCTGTCCCTCTGTCCCTCTGTCTGTGTGCGAGGTGTGGAGATGGAATTCCAGAATGCTCCCCCCCTCCCCAGTAGACACACTACCCCGATTGTTAATGAGAATATAATGATTGAGTCACTGCGGGTTGGACACTCAGAGATAGATTCCCCAACCAGTGGAAACAAACACGCTGTGGGGGGATCGAGGGAGGGGTGTGGGGGGGTGGGGTGGCTGCGGGGATTGCGAGGCTAAAAGCTCTGGTTAAGGGAGCGGCCGTTTTGGACAGGGAGGAGGAGAAATGGAAGGTGGTGAAGCTTTGGAATGTTCTTCCCCAGAAAGTTGTGGACACTCTGTACAGGAAGATACGTAAGGCTGGGATAGATGGATTTTTGGTTTCTTGCGGGGGGTGATTATGGGACTTGGGGAGCGGAATGGTGGCTGGGGCAGCCTCGGAGGGCACCCCAACTCTCTGATCTCCCAGCGTCACACCAAGGTGCTGCCTTCGTCCCCCACTAAGATGGACTTGGTCCTGTTTCGGCTGCTGCTGATGGAGGCCACCGACTCCTCCACGAAGGCCTGTTCCAGAACCTTCCGCAGGGACCTCTTGATCTTCTCCCTGAAGTCCTGGCCCATACAGAGGTAGAGGATTGGGTTGAGGCAGCTGTTGAGGGATGCCAGGCTGGTGCTGAGGGGCGAGCCCACCCTCAGTGCCAGTGAGGGGGGCAGGTCGGGTGGGTGCCAGATGTCCAGGAAGACGAAGGTGTAGAAGGGGAGGAAGCACAGGAGGAAGGTCAGAATGATGGCCGCAATGACCTTGAAGGGCTTGCCGCTGGGAGCCATGTGGTTACGCCACAGTTGGAGGCCAATGATAAGATAGCAGGCCCCAATAATCAGGAAGGGCAGGAGGAACCCGACCAGGAAGCGAAAGATGGCCAGCGCATGGAATCTGGAAGTTCTGACACGCTCATACTTCTCCAGAGCTGCTTCATAGCCCTCCTCTGATGCATTCTCCCACGCATTCTCCAAGGCCGCCTCCTCCGCCATCGTGGCAAAGTTAGTATAACATGCGGTTGACTCATTCATGGAGGCAGTTTCGCGGTACACAAAGGTCGGGACACTGAAGACGGCGGCCATCCCCCAAAGTGCCAGGCTGACCAAGATGGCCAGGCGTGGCCTCCGGTGGTTCTGGGACCAGACAGGCATCACCACGGAGACACAGCGGTCCAAACTGATGGCGGTGAGTGTCAGCACGCTGGCGAATATGGTCAGCATCGCCACGCCGCTGTTGATCTTGCAGAGGGCAGAGCCGAAGGGCCAGTGGTAGTCCATGGCCATGTGGGTAGCACTGAGGGGCAACAGCAGACAGTAGGTAAAGTCGGCCAAAGCGAGGCCCAGGAACCAGACCGTGTTCACCGTCCGCTTCAAATGGAAAACCGTGGCCCAGATGACCAGGCCGTTACCCAGTGTGCCCAGGACACAGGTCACCAGGGAGATCGCCATGCTGATTTTCGTCATCACCGTGGCAACACCATCTTCGGACATGCCATCCTGAGCCTCACTGCTATTGGTCAGCAGAATATCGTTGGCATCCATCTTAGATACAACACCTGAAGGAGAGAAACATTCATCAACATTGTTCACTCCCTCACTCAGCCTCCCTATCCCCTCACTCACCCTCCCTATCCCCTCACACCCTCCCTATCCCCTCACTCACCCTCCCTATCCCCTCACACCCTCCCTCTCTCCTCACTCACCCTTCCTATCCTCTCACACTCCCTATCCTCTCACTCACCCGCCCTAATCCCTTTCTCACCCTCCCTATCCCTTACCCTCCCTATCCCTTCACTCAACCTCTCTACCCCCTCACTTATCCTCCCTATCCCCTCACACACCCACCCTATCCCCTCCACCCCCTCACTCACCCTTCCAATCCCCTCCACTCCCTCACTCACGATCCTTATCCTCTCAGTCAACCTCCCTATCCCCTCTGCACCCTCACTCGCACTCCCTATCTCGTCCACCTTCTCACTCACCCACTATCCCTCACTCACCCTCCCTATCCCGTCACTCCCTCACCTTTCATATCCCCTCCAATCCCTCACTCATCCTCACTAAATCCTCCATCCCCTCATTCACCCTACCTATCCCCTTCATACCTTCACACACCCTGCCTATCCCCTCAATCCATACCCTCCCTATCCCTTCACTAACCTTATCACCTCCACATCCTCACTCACCCTCCCTATCCCCTCCACTCTGTCACTCACCCTCCCTATCTCCTCCACTCTGTCACTCACCCTCCCTATCCCCTGCACTCTGTCACTCACCCTCCCTATCCCCTGCACTCTGTCACTCACCCTCCCTATCCCCTGCACTCTGTCACTCACCCTCCCTATCACCTGCACTCTGTCACTCACCCTCCCTATCTCCTCCACTCTGTCACTCACCCTCCCTATCTCCTCCACTCTGTCACTCACCCTCCCTATACATAATAAGAACATAAGAAATAGGAGCAGGAGTAGGCCATCTAGCCCCTCGAGCCTGCCCCGCCATTCAGTAAGATCATGGCTGATCTGAAGTGGATCAGTTCCACTTTCCTGCTTTCTCCCCATAACCCTTAATTCCCTTATCGATCAGAAATCTATCTGTGACTTAAACATATTCAACGAGGTAGCCTCCACTGCTTCAACGGGCAGAGAATTCGAGAGATCCACCACCCTTTGAGTGAAGAAGTTCCTCCTCAACTCTGTTCTAAACTGTCCTCCCCCCTTATTTTGAGTCTGTGCCCTCTAGTTCTGGTTTCCTTTCTAAGTAGAAAGAATCTCTCTACCTCTACCCTATCCAGCCCCATCATTATCTTGTAAATCTCTATAAGATCCCCCCTCAGCCTTCTAAACTCCAACAAGTACAGGCCCAATCTACTCAATCTCTCCTCAGAAGCTAACCCCCTCATCTCCGGTATCAGCCTGGTGAACCTTTTCTGTACTCCCTCCAAGGCCAATATATCTTTTTGCAAATAAGTGGACCAAAACTGCACACAGTACTCCAGCTGCGGCCTCACCAGTGCCTTGTACAGTTGCAGCAAGACCTCCCTGCTTTTATATTCTATCCCCCTCGCTATGAAGGCCAGCATCCCATTCGCCTTCTTGATCACCCGCTGCACCTGCAGACTGGGTTTTTGCGACTCATGCACAAGGACCCCCAGGTCCCTCTTCACCGTAGCATGCTGCAGCTTTTTGCCCTTTAAATAGTAATCCCTCCTACTATTATTCCTGCCAAAGTGGATAACCTCACACTTGCTAACATTGTACTCCATCTGCCAGGTCCTCACCCACTCACAGTCTATCCGGATCCCTCTGCAGCAATTTGCCTTTCCACTCATCTTTGTGTAATCAGCAAATTTAGTTACCCTACAGTCAGCCCCCTCCTCCAGATCATCTATATAAATGGTAAACAGCTGAGGCCCCAGCACCGATCCCTGCGGCACTCCACTAGTCACCAACCACCAATCAGAATAGTACCCATTGATACCAACTCTCTGCCTCCTATTAGACAACCAATCCTCTATCCATGCTAACACCTTACCCCCAACTCCATGCCCCCTAACCTTCTGAAGCAACCTTTTGTGCGACACCTTATCAAACGCCTTCTGAAAATCGAGAAACACCACATCCACCGGTTCCCCTCTGTCTACCGCACAAGTCACATCCTCATTCTTTCTAGTTTAATAATATCCTTTCTATAACAGGGTGACCAGAACTGTACACAGTATTCCAAGTGTGGCCTTACCAATGTCTTGTACAACTTCAACAAGATGTCCCAACTCCTGTATTCAGTGTTCTGACTGATGAAACCAAGCATGCCGAATGCCTTCTTCACCACTCTGTCCACCTGTGACTCCACTTTCAAGGAGCTATGAACATGTAGCCCTAGATCTCTTTGTTCTGTAACTCTCCCCAACGCCCTACCATTAACTGAGTAAGTCCTACCCTGATTTAATCGACCAAAATGCATCACCTCACATTTATCTAAATTAAACTCCATCTGCCATTCGTCAGCCCACCAGCCCAATTGATCAAGATCCCGTTGCAATCTGAGATAACCTTCCTCACTGTCACTGACTCTCTCCCTTGTTACTCTTTTGCCCTTTATGTATTTGTGGAATTTGATTCTCCTTTGCCTATCCGACAAAACAATCTCATGTCCCCTTTTTGCCCTCTTGATTTCTCTCTTAACTCTCTCTGTATCTCCCTCTCTGTGTGTGTCTCCCTCTATGTCTCTCTCTCTCTCTCTCTGTGGCTCTCTGTCTCTGTCTGCTTCACTCTGCCTCACTCCCTCTCTGTCTGTCTTTCTCTCTCTGTCTCTCCTTTGTCTCTCTCTCTCTTTTTATCCCTCTCTCTGTCTCTCTCTTTCTGTCTCTCTCTCTGCCTGTCTCTGTCTCTCTGTCTCACTCTCGCTCTCTATATATCTCTCTCTGTCTCTCTCTCTCTGTCTCTCTTTGTCTCTCTCTCTGTCTCTCTAACTCTCTCTCTCTCTGTTTCTCTCCCTCTCTCTGTCACTGTCTCTCTCTCTCCCTCTCTTTCTGTCTCTCGTTCTCTCTCTGTCTCTCTCCGTGTCTCTCGTTCTCTCTCTGTCTCGCTCTCTCTCTCTCCCACTCTCTCTCTCTCTGCCTGTCACTTTGTCTCTGTCGCTCTCTGCTTCTCTCTCTGTCTCTCTCCCTCTGTCTATCTCTCTCTCTCTCTGTCTCTCCCTCTCCCTCACTGTCTCTCTCTTTCTCTGCCTCTGTCTGTCTTTCTGTCTCTCTCTCAGTCTCACTCTCTGTCTCTTTCTCTCTGTCTCTCTCTCTCTGTCACTCACTCCCTGTCACTCACTCTCTGTCTCTCTCTGTCAATCTCTCTGTCTCTGGCTGTCTGTCTCTCTCTCTGTCTATCTCTGTCTCTCCCTCTGTCTATCTCTCTCTCTCTCTCTCTGTCCCTCTCTGCCTCTTTCTCTCTCAATCTCTCTCTGTCTCTCGCTCTTTTTCTCTCTCTGTCTCTCTCTCAGCCTCTCTCTCTCTCTTTACCTCAATCTATCTCTCTCTCTCTGTCTCTGCCTCTCTCTCTCTTTCTGTCTCAGTCTCTCTCTCTCTCTGTCTCTCTCTCTCTCCCTCTCCCCCTCTCTATCTCTCTCTCTCCCTCTCTCTCTCTCTGTCTCTCTCTCCCTCTCTCTCTCTGTCTCTGTCTGTCTCTGTCTGTCTCTCTCTCTTTCTATCTCTGTCTCTCTCTCTTTCTGTCTCTGTCTCTCTCTCTCTCTCTCTCTCTGTCTCTCTCACTCTCTGGTGTCTTGGTCACAGTTTGGAAGCTCGCTGAATGGAGGCAGTGTTGTTTGTG
The DNA here is from genome assembly GCF_965287045.1 of Carcharhinus amblyrhynchos. Lineage (NCBI taxonomy): Eukaryota > Metazoa > Chordata > Chondrichthyes > Carcharhiniformes > Carcharhinidae > Carcharhinus > Carcharhinus amblyrhynchos. Next base: position 43,600 of record NW_027650145.1, read on the forward strand.
TGTGTGTGAGTGATGAGTGGAGGTAGACAGGGACATGTTGCCCCATTGCAAGGAGACAGATGGTAACATGAGATACTCAGATAGGCACAGCACTGACACTGAGCGAGGTTAACACACGTGCAAAAAGAATGACCACATCCTGCCCCATGCAGCCTGCACCCTGCAGTTTTAACAGTCTGTGTCTGCTCAGGGCCAGTCTGTCAGAAAACCACAACCTCAGAATGATCAAACCCAAAGATAATTCACTCCCCACAGAGTCAGTACTGAGGGAGTGCCGCACTGTCAGAGGGTCAGTACTGAGGGAGCGCCGCACTGTCAGAGTGTCAGTGCTGAGGGAGTGCCGCACTGTCAGAGGGTCAGTGCTGAGGGAGTGCCGCACTGTCAGAGGGTCAGTGCTGAGGGAGTGCCGCACTGTCATAGGGTCAGTGCTGAGGGAGTGCCGCACTGTCAGAGGGTCAGTGCTGAGGGAGTGCCGCACTGTCAGAGGGTCAGTGCTGAGGGAGTGCCGCACTGTCAGAGGGTCAGTGCTGAGGGAGTGCCGCACTGTCAGAGGGTCAGTGCTGAGGGAGTGCCGCACTGTCAGAGGGTCAGTGCTGAGGGAGTGCCGCACTGTCATAGGGTCAGTGCTGAGGGAGTGCCGCACTGTCAGAGGGTCAGTACTGAGGGAGTGCCGCACTGTCAGAGGGTCAGTGCTGAGGGAGTGCCGCACTGTCAGAGGGTCAGTACTGAGGGAGTGCCACACTGTCAGAGGGTCAGTGCTGAGGGAGTGCCGCACTGTCAGAGGGTCAGTACTGAGGGAGTGCCACACTGTCAGAGGGTCAGTGCTGAGGGAGTGCTGCACTGTCAGAGGGTCAGTACTGAGGGAGTGCCACACTGTCAGAGGGTCAGTGCTGAGGGAGTGCCCGTCATGTCTACAGATCTGAGAAAGCCGCAGGACAGTGGGATAAGGTGGTGAAGAAGGCAAATGTGATCAAAGAATCATCGAGTCCCTACAGTGTAGATGAGGGCCATTCGGCCCATTGAGTCTGTACTAACCACAATCCCATAACCTTCTCCCCATAACCCCAAGTATTTACCCTAGCTAGACCCCCCTGACACTAAGGAGCAATTTAGCACGGCCAATCCACCTATCACACACATCTTTGGACACTAAGGGTCAATTTAACATGGCCTGTCCACCTAATCTGCACATTTTCAGACTGTGGGAGGAAACCGGAGCACCTGGACGAAACCCACGCAGACACGTGGAGAATGTGCAGTCTCTGCACAGCCAGGGACCCGAGCTGGCAATTGAACTCAGGTCCCAGGCGCTGTGAGGTCGCAGTGCTAACCACTGTGCCTTTATTAGCTGGTAGTCGAGAATATAGATGCGGGGACGTTTATGACATAGCTGTATAAAACGCTGGTTAGGCCACAGTTAGAGTACTGTCTGCAGTTCTGGTCATCACACTACAGGAAGGGTGTGCAGAGGAGGTTCACCAGGATGCTGCCTGAGCTGGAGAGTTACAGCTATGAGGAGAGGCGGGATAGGCTGGGGTTAGAGCAGAGGAGGCTGAGGGGGCACCTGATCGAGGTGTACAAAATTATGGGGGGGCGTTTTATTTTATTGTTTCTTCACGGGACACGGGAATCGCTGGCTGGGTCAACATTTATTGCCCATCCCTTTGGAGGCAGTTGAGAGTCACGTAGGAAGAAATTTTGCCCTTGGTGGAGGGGTCAGTAACCGGGGGGGAGGGGGGGTAGAGATTGAAGATAAGGAGCAGGAGATTTAGAGGGGATTTGGAGAAAAACTCTTTCAGCCAGAGGGTGGTGGCAATCTGGAACTCGCTGCCTGACAGGGTGGGAGAGGTAGGGACCCTCAAAACATTTCAGATACCTGATAGATGAGCACTTGAATCACCGTAGCTGAACAAGGCTACAGAGCAAGCACATCACACAAAGACAGGCTCAAACGGACGGGAGGAATGGCCTTTCAGTCTCACAGGGACGTCCTGGCGAGACCTGACCTGGAGAGACCCAGGGACACTCTGGGCTCCACTCATTTGGAAAGGATACACAGAGGGAAGGCAGTGTACACTTACCTCAACCAGACCGGGACTCCAAGGGTTAAACTACAAGGAGCGATTAAACACCAAGTGGCCTTGTCTCCCTGCTACTTAGTGAGTGAACCGGGGGGGTGGGCGGGATCCCATCAAACTTAAACAGATATTAATGAGAACAGACGGCAGCACGGTGGCATATTAGTAGAATTGTTGCCTCACAGCGCTGAGAAGCTGGGTTCAATTCTAGCCTTGGGTCACTGATTGCAGAGTCTGCATGTTCTCCCCGTGTCTGCATGGGTTTCCTTTGGGTGCGCCGGTTTCCTCCCACACTCCAAAGATGTGCAGGTTAGGGTGGACTGGACATGCTAAATCGCCCCTCAGTGTCCAAAGATGTGTAGGTTAGGGGGATTGGCCATGCTAATTGTCTCTTAGTGTCCAAAGGTGATCAGGTTAGGGGGGATTGGCCATCACCAAGGCTCCTTAGGCAGCATCTTCCAAATCTGTAACTGCTACCATCTGGAAGGACAAGGGCAGCAGATACCTGGGAACACCCCCCACCTGGAGATTCCCCTCCAAGTCACCCATCATCCCGACTTAGAAATTTATCAGCTGTTCCTTCACTGATCTTGGGTCAAAATCCTGAAACTCTTCCCTAACAGCACTGTGGGTGTACCTACACCTCAACAGCAGTGGGTTCAAGATGGCGGCTCACCCGCCAACCCTTTCGAGATTTGGGGATGAAATGATGAAATTGAACAAAGAACAGCACGGGAAACAGGCCCTTTGGCCTACAAGCCCGCGCCGCCCATTTTAACACTCAGTGAGGGCCTCATTCCAATCCTCCTTCTACCTACGACTTTTGTCTACATCTCAGGGACTCCACAATAAAGGGGTGCAAATTTAGAGAATTATATGTGCGCCAGATTAAGGGAGGACTAATTTAGGGACAATTTATTGACACCAATCAGCCTAAAAACACGTTTTTGGGGTGTGGGAGGAAACCCGGAGCACCCGGAGAAAACCCACGCAAGCACGGGGAGAATGTGCAAACTCCCACAGACACCGACCCAAGCCGGAGATCCGACCCGGGTCCCTGTAACTGCACAGCAAACAGTGATAGTCACTGAGCTGTCGTGTTGCCTGTCAGTTGGTCCAGTTTAAGCGCACACTAACGATGTGAAGCACTACGCAACTCTCAAAGGAACATCCAAGAGCTGTCATTGCACGATCCACCGCGTGTGTGCCCCTCGTTGGACAACAAGGCAGACCCAATCACCTGTGGACATCAGTAAACATACAACAGATTATACAGACATTCACGGAAGATCCCCAGTAGCTCAAACGTAAGAGACAGGAGATCCATAAAATCTGTTGGACGGCCGATAGGAATCTATTAATTCCCAGGAATGTCCTGAGGCTCTTGATCCTTAACTAGAATATTCTTTTGTATCACTGAATGTTAAGATGGCAGCATGGGCTTGTCGGGCCGAAGGGCCTGTTTACTGTGCTGTGTTGTTCTTTGTTCTTTCCTGCTGCCATCAAACTTTTGAATGGACCTTACCCGTCACGAACGAGATTGTTATGTCCTAAATGCGCACACATCCTATCTCTAAGAATCCTCTCCAACAACTTCCCTACCACTGACGTTAAGCTCAGCGGCCTATGATTACCCGGGTTATCCCTTCTACCCCTTTTAAACAACGGTGCCACATTCGCGACCCAAGTTGGATGAAAGACGAGAGGTAATCTCACAATGTGGAGGGATAGGGCTGAGTGGCCTCCTCCTGTTCCATTTCCCAGTTGTGAGGACATTGAGGATCCTGGGGGCAGGCGATGGTCCAATGGCATTATCTAGACAATTAATCCAGAAACTCAGCGAATGTTCCGGGGACCCCGGGGTTCGAATCCCGCCACGGCAGATGGTGGAATTTGAATTCAATAAAAAAAAATCTGGAATTAAGAATCTACTGATGACCATGGACCCAGTGTCAGGAAAAAAACCCATCTGGTTCACGAATGTCCGTTGGGGAAGGAAATCTGCCATCCTTACCCGGTCTGGCCTACATGTGACTCCAGAGCCACAGCAATGTGGGTGACTCTCAGCTGCCCTCGGGCAACTTGGGGTGGGCACTCAGCCAGAAACACCGAGGGCCAATGAATTAAAAAAAGGATGAAAAATTTCATGGAGACTTGCTGGATTTGCCTGCTCAGATAGTTGTGTCTGGACTTGTGGCTCTAAGTTTCTGACTCTAGATTGCCGAGGCAATATGGGGAAGTGTAATCTATCACGTACTCTCTCTGTACAGGATGGGGGATGGCAGAAGGTTCATGCTCGTATATAGAAATGGAATTGTCCAGCGTAGAGAGAAGCCATTCTACCCTCTTTGCGCCGAGCTGGTGTCCCTGACGAGACCCTCCTACCCACCCCCCTCCTCATCTTCCCCATATCCTTCCAATTCTTTCTCCCTCTTGTGTTTATTCAGCTTAAATACCTCGATACCATTCACCTCCCCCACTCCCCGTGGGAGTGAGTCCCACATTCTCCCCACTCCCCGTGGGAGTGAGTCCCACATTCTCCCCACTCCCCGTGGGAGCGAGTCCCACATTCTCCCCCACTCCCCGTGGGAGCGAGTCCCACATTCTCCCCCACTCCCCGTGGGAGCGAGTCCCACATTCTCCCCCACTCCCCGTGGGAGCGAGTCCCACATTCTCCCCACTCCCTGTGGGAGCGAGTCCCACATTCTCCCCACTCCCCGTGGGAGCGAGTCCCACATTCTCCCCACTCCCCGTGGGAGCGAGTCCCACATTCTCCCCACTCCCCGTGGGAGCGAGTCCCACATTCTCCCCCACTCCCCGTGGGAGCGCGTCCCACATTCTCCCCACTCCCCGTGGGAGCGAGTCCCACATTCTCCCCACTCCCCGTGGGAGCGAGTCCCACATTCTCCCCACTCCCCGTGGGAGCGAGTCCCACATTCTCCCCCACTCCCCGTGGGAGTGAGTCCCACATTCTCCCCCACTCCCCGTGGGAGCGAGTCCCACATTCTCCCCCACTCCCCGTGGGAGCGAGTCCCACATTCTCCCCACTCCCCGTGGGAGCGAGTCCCACATTCTCCCCACTCCCCATGGGAGCGAGTCCCACATTCTCCCCCACTCCCCATGGGAGCGAGTCCCACATTCTCCCCACTCCCCATGGGAGTGAGTCCCACATTCTCCCCACTCCCCGTGGGAGCGAGTCCCACATTCTCCCCACTCCCCGTGGGAGCGAGTCCCACATTCTCCCCACTCCCCGTGGGAGCGAGTCCCACATTCTCCCCACTCCCCATGGGAGCAAGTCCCACATTCTCCCCACTCCCTGTGGGGGTTGACTCCCATGTTCTCCGCACTCTCTGGGTAAAGTGGATTCTCCTGAATTCCCTGTTGGACTTATTAGTGACTGTTACATATCGATGACTGCCCCGCCCTGCAACCCGCCCCCACCCCCCGCCCCCAGATTCAGGTCTATTTTCGCTGCATCACCTTGGTTCTGTGCCCTGTCGAAAGGTTGGAGAATCCAAGCTGACGATTTTGTTAAATACCTATTTGAGCAGAGTTCAGGATGTGATTCTCAGTGCGATGGCTCTGTCTGACTCATCCGCTGCTGATGTTCCGATTGTTATTCTTGAAAATCTTGTTCTGGAAGTGAAAATGCCTCCTTCTCACAGCCAGTACTTGTCTGAGCAAACTTCAAACAGCTTCTCCTCGGAAACGTTTGTTTTGCAAAACCTAATCAGGAACTGTCAGAGCAGGAAAGGTATAATTAGACCTGTGGTTATCACATATAATACAATCAGTGAAATTTCTGTGTAAGCGACCTAACCTGATCTGAAGACATCACTCCTCAAACCCAGCTCACTGTCAATGTCAAACTGACTCCATCGAGCAGACAGCAGACACTAAACCTCAGTTAGACCCACACTCGGAGCACTGTGCACAGTTCCAGTCTCCATATCCCTCGGTTAGCACACTGGGAGCACTGTGCACAGTTCCAGTCTCCATATCCCTCGGTTAGACCCACACTCGGAGCACTGTGCACAGTTCCGGTCTCCATATCCCTCGGTTAGACCCACACTCGGAGCACTGTGCACAGTTCCGGTCTCCATATCCCTCGGTTAGACCCACACTCGGAGCACTGTGCACAGTTCCGGTCTCCATATCCCTCGGTTAGACCCACACTCGGAGCACTGTGCACAGTTCCAGTCTCCATATCCCTCGGTTAGACCCACACTCGGAGAACTGTGCAAAGTTCCGGTCTCCATATCCCTCGGTTAGACCCACACTCGGAGCACTGTGCACAGTTCCGGTCTCCATATCCCTCGGTTAGACCCACACTCGGAGCACTGTGCACAGTTCCAGTCTCCCTATCCCTCGGTTAGACCCACACTCGGAGCACTGTGCACAGTTCCAGTCTCCATATCCCTCGGTTAGACCCACACTCGGAGCACTGTGCACAGTTCCAGTCTCCCTATCCCTTAGTTAGACCCACACTCGGAGCACTGTGCACAGTTCCAGTCTCCATATCCCTCGGTTAGACCCACACTCGGAGCACTGTGCACAGTTCCGGTCTCCCTATCCCTCGGTTAGACCCACACTCGGAGCACTGTGCACAGTTCCGGTCTCCATATCCCTCGGTTAGACCCACACTCGGAGCACTGTGCACAGTTCCAGTCTCCATATCCCTCGGTTAGACCCACACTCGGAGCACTGTGCACAGTTCCAGTCTCCATATCCCTCGGTTAGACCCACACTCGGAGCACTGTGCACAGTTCCAATCTCCATATCCCTCGGTTAGACCCACACTCGGAGCACTGTGCACAGTTCCAGTCTCCATATCCCTCGGTTAGACCCACACTCGAAGCACTGTGCACAGTTCCAGTCTCCATATCCCTCGGTTAGACCCACACTCGGAACACTGTGCACAGTGGGGAAAGGGGAGAATGTGGAACTCACTCCAACAGGGACTGGGGAGAATGTAGGACTGGCTCCCATGGGGAGTGGTTGAGGTGAATGGCAGTGATGTATTTCAGGGGGAAAGCTGGATAAACTCATGAGGGGGGAAAGAGTAGATGGTGATGGGGGAGATGGAGAGGGGTGTGAGGAAGAACACTAGCATGGAGCAGAGGGGCCTAATGGCCTCTCTCTGCACTGGACCAGACATAATCCTGTCAATTCACACAGCCAAATAACAAACGTGAATCCATTCAGCTGGTTGGAGTCATACCTGGTAGATGGGAAGATTGTTGTGGAGGGTCAGTAATGCCATCTCCAGGACACCTCTGCAGGAGTTCCTCAGCATAGGGTCCAAGGCCCAACCAGTCTCTGCTGAATCATTAACAACCATCCTTCCCTCGTAAGGTCTGAAATGAGGAAGTTCACCCATGATTGCGTAATGTCCAGCACCATTTGCAACTCCTCAGAGACTGAAACAGTCCATGTTTGGTATCAATGGGTGCTATTCTGATTGGTGGTTGGTGACTAGTGGAGTGCCCCAGGGATCGGTGCTGGGGCCTCAGCTATTTACCATTTATATAGATGATCTGGAGGAGGGAACCGAGTGTAGGGTGTCGAAATTTGCTGATGACACCAAGATGAGTGGAAAAGCAAATTGTGCGGAGGGTGTGGAGAGTCTGCAGAGGGATCTGGATAAGCTGAGCGAGTGGGCGAGGACCTGGCAGATGGAGTACAATGTTAGCAAGTGTGAGGTTATTCACTTTGGCAGGAAAAATAGTAGGAAGGATTACTATTTAAAAGGCGAAAAGCTGCAGCATGCTACGGTGCAGAGGGACCTGGGGGTCCTTGTGCATGAGTCGCAAAAACCCAGCCTGCAGGTGCAGCAGGTGATCAAGAAGGCAAATGGGATGCTGGCCTTCATAGCGAAGGGGATTGAATATAAAAGTAGGGAGGTCTTGCTGCAGCTGTATAGGGCATTGGTGAGGCTGCAGCTGGAGTACTGTGTGCAGTTTTGGGCGCCGTATTTACGCAAGGATATTTTAGCCTTGGAGGGAGTGCAGAGGAGGTTTACTAGGCTGATACCGGAGATGAGGGGATTGAGCTATGAGGAGAGGCTGAATAAACTAGGCTTGTACTTGTTCGAGTTTAGAAGAATGAGGGGAGATCTCTTTGAGATGTGTAAGATGATGAATGGGATGGATAGGATAGAGGTGGAGAGACTCTTCCCGCTCAGAAAGGATAGCAGGACTAGGGGGCACAGCCTCAAGATAAAGGGGGGGCGGTTTAGAACGGAGTTGAGGAGGAACTTCTTCACTCAAAGGGTGGTGAATCTCTGGAATTCTCTGCCCGTTGAAGTGGTGGAGGCTGCCTCGCTAAATATTTTTAAGACGCGGGTTGATGGGTTTTTGATAAGCGAGGGGATTAAGGGTTATGGGGAGAGGGCGGGAAAGTGGAACTGAGCAGCGACAGATCAGCCATGATCTTATTGAATGGCGGGGCAGGCTCGAAGGGCTAGATGGCCTACTCCTGCTCCTATTTCTTATGTTCTTATGTTCAACTGCAACAAGATCTGGACAATATCCAAGCTCGGGCTGACAAGCGATCAGTAACATTTATGCCACACAAATGCCAGGCACTGACCATCGCCAATCAGAGACACTCTAACCTTGACATTCAGTGGTGTTACCATCACTGAATCCCCCCCATTATCAACATCCTGGGGGTTACCATCACTGAACCCCCCACTATCAACATCCTGGGGGTTACCATCACTGAATCCCCCCCATTATCAACATCCTGGGGGTTACCATCACTGAACCCCCCACTATCAACATCCTGGGGGTTACCATCACTGAATCCCCCCCATTATCAACATCCTGGGGGTTACCATCACTGAACCCCCCACTATCAACATCCTGGGGGGTCCATCACTGAACCCCCCACTATCAACATCCTGGGGGTTACCATCACTGAATCCCCCCCACTATCAACATCCTGGGGGTTACCATCACTGAATCCCCCCCGACTATCAACATCCTGGGGGTTACCATCACTGAATCCCCCACTATCAACATCCTGGGGGTTACCATTGTCCAGAGACTCTTCCCGCTCAGAAAGGACAGTAGGACTAGGGGGCATAGCCTCAAGATAAAGGGCGGGGGGGGGCGGTTTAGAATGGAGTTGAGGAGGAACTTCTTCACTCAAAGGGTGGTGAATCTCTGGAATTCTCTGCCCGTTGAAGTGGTGGAGGCTGCCTCGCTAAATATTTTTAAGACGCGGGTAGATGGGCTTTTGATAAGAGAGGGGATTAAGGGTTATGGGGAGAGGGCGGGAATGTGGAACTGAGCCACGACAGATCAGCCATGATCTTATTGAATGGCGGGGCAGGCTCGAAGGGCTAGTTGGCCTACTCCCGCTCCTATTTCTTATGTTCTTATGTTCTTAAGTATCTGAACTGGACCCAGCCAGATAAATGCGACCAGAACAGGAACATAGGAATTAGGAGCAGAAGTAGCAAATTTAGCCCTTCAAACCTGCAATGCGTTCGATCAGATCACGGCTGATCTCTCCCTGATCACAAATCCACCTCCCCACCAGTTCCCCATGTCCCCTTATCCCTTTAAGATTAGAAATATATCTATCTCCTCCTTGAAACCATTCAATGATTCAGACTCCACTGCGCCATGGGGTAGCAAGCTCCACAAATTCACCACCCTCTGGGAGAAGTAATTATACAACTATCTCAGTTGTAAATCTACAGCCTATACCTGTGACCTCTTGTTCGAGATTGTCCCACAAGGGGAAACATTTGGTTGACATTTACTTTATCAATCCCTTATACCTCATTCAGATCCCCTTTCACCCTTCTCAACTCCAGCAAGTACAAGCCCAAACTCTTTAATCTCTCCTCACACATCAACCCTTTCATCCCCAGAATCTATCTGGTGAACTTCCTCTGAACTGCCTCTAAAGCCACCACATCCTCCCTCAGATAAAGGAGGCCAGAATTGGACACAATACTCCAGATGTGGTCACACCAACACCCGATACAATCGCAACAACACTTCTCTACTTTTATGCTCCAATCCCTTTGCAATAAATACCAACATCCCATTTGCCTTTTTTAATTACATGCTGCCCCTGCACACCAACTTTCTCTGATCCATGAACACAGACATCCAGATCCCTCTGTCTGGATGCATTTTGAATCTGCTTTCCATTTATAATAATTTGCCTTTCTATTTTTTCTGCCAAAATGAAGAACCTCACACTTATCCACATTAAACTCCAACTGCCGGATTTTGGCCCATTCTCCCAGCCTATCTATGTCCGTCTATCGGGATCTTTATCTAATCCATCACACAAACCAGCCTCCCATCCATTGGCTCTGTCTACACTTCCTGCTGCCTTGGGAAAGCAGCCGGCATAATTAAGGACCCCACGCACCCTGGACATTCTCTCTTCTTCCGTATTCCGTAGGGAAAAAAGATACAAAAGTCTGAGGTCCCGTACCGACCGACTCAAGAACAGCTTCTTCCCTGCTGCTGTCAGACTTTTGAATGAACCAACCTCGCATTAAGTTGATCTTTCTCTACACCCTCGCTCTGACTGTAACACTACATTCTGCACCCTCTCCTTTCCTTCTCTATGAACAGTATGCTTTGTATAGCGCACAAGAAACAATACTTTTCACTGTATGCCAAAATATGTGACAATAATAAATCAAGTCAAACCATTGTTTCACACCAACATCTGAACAAGGGTCAGGAGGAGGCCACTTAGCCCATCTAGCCTGCTACCCCATTCTATAAAATAATGGCTGACCTGATTGTAGCCAATGTGTAAGGGTGAGTGTGAGGGTCATAGAGTCATCGGGGTTCACCAGATCGAAACAGGCCGTTTGGCCCAACTTGTCCATGCTGCCCTGTTTTTACCATTAAGCTAGTCCCAATTGTCCACGATTGGCCCATATCCCTCTATACCCATCTTACCCATGTAACTGCCTAAAAGACAAAATTGTACCCGCCTCTACTACTGCCTCTGGCAGCTCGTTCCAGACACTCACCACCCTCTGTGTGAAAAAATTGTCCCTCTGGACACTTTTGTATCTCTCCCCTCTCACCTTAAACCAATGCCCTCTAGTTTTAGACTCCCCTACCTTTGGGAAAAGATATTGACTATCTAGCTGATCTATGCCCCTCATTATTTTATAGACCTCTATAAGATCACCCCTCAGCCTCCTACACTCCAGAGAAAAAAGTCCCAGTCTATCCAGCCTCTCCTTATAACTCAAACCATCACGTCCCGGTAGTATCCTAGTAAATCTTTTCTGCACTCTTTCTAGTTTAATAATATCCTTTCTATAATAGGGT
>NW_027650145.1:60000-62500 GCF_965287045.1 Carcharhinus amblyrhynchos
TTGGGGAGGATTCTTAGAGATAGGATGTGTGCGCATTTAGAACATAACAATCTCATTAGTGACGGGCAACACAGTTTTGTAAAAGGGAGGTCGTGCCTTACAAATCTGGTGGAGTTTTTTGAGGAGGTGACAAAAACGGTCGACAAAGGACGAGCCGTGGATGTTGTCTATATGGATTTCAGTAAGGTGTTTGACAAAGTCCCTCATGGCAGGTTGGTGAACAAGGTTAAGGCTCATGGGATACAAGGACAGGTGGCTAGACGGGTTGAGAACTGGCTGGGCAACAGGAGACAGAGGGTAGCAGTGGAAGGGTCCTTTTCTAGCTGGAGGTCTGTCACTAGTGGTGTGCCACAGGGCTCCGTACTGGGACCTCTGCTATTTGTGATATACATAAATGATTTGGAAGAGGGAGTAAGTGGTGTGATCAGCAAGTTTGCCGATGACTCAAAGATGGTTGGACTTGCTGATAGTGATGAGCAGTGTCAGGCAATACAGCGGGATATAGATCGGCTGGTACATTGGGCGGAGAAATGGCAGATGGAATTTAATCCAGATAAATGCGAGGTGATGCATTTTGGAAGAAATAATGTGGGGGGGGGTTACACGATAAATGGTAGGGCCATTAAGAGTTTAAAAACACAGAGGGACCTAGGTGTGCAAGTTCACAAGTCCTTGAAAGTGGCAGCACAGGTGGAGAAGGTTGTGAAGAAAGCTTATGGTCTGTTAGCCTTTATAGGAAGGGGTATAGAGTATAAGAGCTGGAGTCTAATGTTGCAGTTGTACAGAACGTTGGTTAGACCGCATTTGGAGTACTGTGTCCAGTTCTGGTCGCCTTACTACCGGAAAGACGTGGAGACTCTGGAGAGGGTGCAGAGGAGGTTTACCAGGATGTTGCCTGGTATGGAAGGACTGGGTAATGAGGAAAGCTTGAGCAAATTGGGGCTGTTTTCCCTTGAAAGACGGAGAATGAGGGGAGACCTAATAGAGGTATATAAGATTATGAAGGGTATAGATAGAGTGAACAGCATTTTCCCAGGTTGGATGTGAAAATCACGAGGGGTCACGGGCTTAGGGTGAGGGAGGGCGAGGTGTAACTCAGATGTTAGAGGGAGGTTTTTCACACAGAGGGTTGTGGGGGCCTGGAATGCACTGCCAAGTGGAGGCAGGCACGCTCGGGTTGTTCAAGCCTTACCTGGATAGGCACATGAGCGGATGGAGATGGAGGGATCCAAAAGGATATTCTAGTTAAGGATTAAGAGCCTCAGGCTGTTCCTACGAATTAATAGATTTGTAGGTAGAAGAAAGACTTGAATAAGGCACTCAGTGAGTGTTAAAATGGGCGGCGTGGGCTTGTAGGGCCGAATGGCCTGTTTCCTGTGTTCATTGTTCTTTGTTCTTTTGTATTTTTTTCTTGCGGTCTTGGGCAGAGCAGGAGCCCAGACCGAGCTGTGATACAACCAGAAAGAATGCTTTCTACCGCGCACCTGTAAAGGTTGGTGAGAGTGTGTCTGTGTGTGTGTTTGTAATTGCGTTTGTGTGAGTGTGAGTGTGTGTCTGAGAGGGTGTGTGAGAGAACGGGTTTTGTGTGTGTGTGTGTGTGTGTGTGTGTGTGTGTGTGTGTGTGTGTGTGTGTGTGTGTGTGTGTGTGTGTGTGTGTGTGAGAGAGAGGCTGCGTGCGAGAGTTTGCAAGTGTGTGTGTGATATAGAGAATGTGCGAGGGTGCGTGTCCGTGTGTGAGTGAGAGAGTTTGTGTGTGTATGCGAGGAGAGTGTGTGAGAGAGTGTGTGTGTGAGAGACAGAGTGTGAGAGAGAGCGTGTGTGTGAGTGTGTATGTGAGAGAGTGAGTGAGTGTGGGTGTGTGTGTGTGTTTGTGTGTGAGAGAGAAAGTGTGTGTGTGAGTGAGAGAGTGTGCAAGTGTGTGTGTAAGAGTGTGTGAGTGTGAGAGTGAGTGTGAGTGAGAGAGTGTGTGTGTGAGCGAGAGAGAGTGAGTGTGTGAGTGTGTATGAGTGAGTGTGAGTGTGTGTCTGTGTGCGTGTGTGTGTGAGTGTGTGAATGTGTGTCTGTGTGAGTGTGTGTGTAAGTGTGAGAGTGAGTGTGTGTGTGAGTGAGAGTGAGTGCGAGCGTGTGTCTGTGTGTGAGTGTGAGAGTGAGTGCGAGTGTGTGTGAGAGTGAGTGCGAGTGTGTGTGAGTGTGTGTGAATGAGAGACAGTGCGAGCGTATGCCTGTGTGAGTGTGGGTGTGTGTGTGTGTGAGTGAGAGAGTGAGTGTGAGCGAGAGAGAGAGTGTGTGAGTGTGTGTGTGAGTGAGAGTGAGTGTGAGCTTGTGTCTGTGTGTGTGCGTGTGAGTGTGTGTGTGAGTGAGAGAGAGTGTGTGTGAGTGTGAGAGTGAGTGTGAGTGTGTGTCTGTGTGAATGTGTGTGAGTGTGAGAGTGAGTGTGAGCTTGTGTCTGTGTGTGTGCGTGTGAGTGTGTGTGTGAGTGAGAGAGAGTGTGTGTGAGTGT